>NC_089746.1:45621511-45634011 GCF_040412425.1 Macrobrachium rosenbergii
TCCAATTCCATAACCTTCAGTGTATTTTGGGACTCGAATAATATTATTGGCTATATTTATTTGCAGGGTAACATTTATTACACTACCGGGTTTGTTACTCTTCTGCGTCTCAGAGCTTAAAGTGAAATGTGTGAGGTTAAATATATTAAATGGTTTATTTATAGAGTATTTCAAACGTTTTTACCACATATAATATATATTTGTGAACGTAGACGGAAATACAATATCAACGGATACTGTACAATCTCAATTATTTCATTCTAACGGAAACAAATATAAATTCATCAATATCACGGCTCCTCTGCCCTTTCCAGCTACCTCAGTTTCCTTATTTTAATTCAAATTCGGATTCCTGATTCCAGAGAAGTTCATGGACCCTTTTCTCGTGTAATTTCATTCCATGATATTTTTATTCTGCCAGAGGATCAGCGTTCTTTGACCGTATTACACGGGGAAATTTGAATTTCTTGTGTGAGTGTGCTCTGTGTACCTCACCTTAAAATGAAATTTATTCTTTTGCGCTGCATTTGAACTAGAAGTGCCCACTTCTAATCTCAGTCTAGTCTTGAAAACAGTTCTTTTAATGTCGCATAATATATCCTCCATTTAGATGTAAGATATAATGGAAATTTGGCTCCGACGTTCTTATTGTATTGCCTTTCTGTCTGAAGTTAGGTCTAATTTTATCAAGGATATATTTCCAAATGAAAAAAGACACATGCCAGACACACAGGGTTTTTGGACTCTGTTTTGAATGTAATGAAATATTCATGTTTTTCTGTACTTGTTAGATGGAGGATACGAACGATGAACAGTGTTTACTGGAACATCTGTGCAAGGATAGAAAGCTGAGAGATGGTCAATGTAAACTCAAAAAATAAATACCACTGGGCCGGTAAGAATAATGTGAGCAAGAGTACACAACTTGCAACCTGCTATCTCGGCTACACATACATACACGCACACACACACGCACACACATGCATACATACATGTCAGTATAAAAACCTATCCCAATTCATAGCGTCATGACCTGCAGTGCAGTCATCTCTCCACGAAAAAAGGATGATTTTTTGAATATGTATATGTATGCATGGATCTACTGTGCATTTTCATTGATGATTTTGTTCTTTTTGATCTCTAAATTTCAACTACTAGGAAACACATGACAATACACAGAGTGCTACACCCAAGAGCAAATACAGACAGACTAAAAATAACACGAAAGGAAGGAGGAAGAGGTCTACTAAGCATAAAGGACTGCGTCAACATCGAGAGCAGAGCACTGGGGCAGTAACCTAGAAACCCGTGGCTAAGGAGTGCATGGGAAGAAGGACTGATAAAAGTAGACGAAGACCCAGAAATATACAGAGACAGAAGAATGAAAAATAGAACAGAAAAATGGACAGCAAACCAATGCATGGACAGTACATGAGACAGGCTAAAGAACTGGCCAGCAACGAAACACGGCAATGGCTAGAGGGGAGAACTCAAGAAGGAAACAGAAGGGATACTAACAGCGGCACAAGATCAGGTCTTAAGAACCAGATATGACCAAAGAACAATAGATGGAAATAACGTCTCACCCATATGCATGAAATGCAATATGAAAGACGAGACCATAAACCACATAGCAAGCGAATGTCCGGCGCTTGCATAGGACCAGTACAAAAAGAGGCATGATTCAGTAGCAAAAGCCCTCCACTGGAGCCTGCGCAAGAACACCAGCTAGCTTGCAGTAAAAGTGGTACGAACACCAACCTGAGGGAGTGATAGAAAACGATCAGGCAAAGATCCTCTGGGACTATGGTATCAGAACACATAGGGTGATACGTGCCATCAGACCAGACATGACGCTGATTGACAAAATCAAGAAAAAAGTATCACTCATTGATGTCTCAGTATACCATGGGGCACCAGAGTAGATGAGAAAGAAAGAGAAAAAATTGAAGGATATGGGATATGCCAGAGGAAATTGTACCCGTAAAATCATAGGAACACAGGGCACGATCCCAAGATCCCCGAAAAAGGAACCTGGAAAAACTAGATGGCGAAGTAGCTCCAGGGCTCATGCAGAAGAGCGTGCTGTTAGAAACAGCGCACATAGTGAGATAAGTGATGGACTCCTAAGGAGGCAGGATGCAAACCGGAACCCCACGCTATAATTACCACCCAGTCGAATACGATGACTGAGATAGAAAATAATAATAATAATAATAATAATAATAATAATAATAATAATAATAATAATAATAATAATAATAATAATAATAATGTATAAATATCTCTAGGAAACTTGCCAGAAAGCCTTACACTTCACTGGCTTCCACAAAGCAGAATGCCTGTGCGGAAAAAGCTCAAATATAAACTGCATTAAGAAAGACAAAGAATAGCTAAATAAAGAAACAAAACATTTACATAAAAAAATGTTGAGAAAGAATTTCAGTTCTTTGAGACTTTGAGACACGAGATATTTGGGGAGGTAAATTGGCCGTAGGAGTGGAAAAATTGCACCAAATTTGAAAACTTCTCACAAATCAATGAGGTTACGAATTCATCCCCTTTCAAAAATGCCGGTAATTTCCCAACATTTAGGGTTAAGTCGCGCCATGCAAAGTTGGTAAGAAACTTGAGACAAATGTCAAAGGAACTACCTGAGTGGCAAAACTTTGCGGAATTGATAACATAAATAGATTACATAATTTTAATCAAAATTCTTTACTTATAACGGGCTCTAGTGTGCCTCCAATTTGTATTTTACAGAACTCTCAAGATTTAACTGTGGTACAAGCACTTATCTGCATTAAATTTAACTGTTCTACATATTTAACCTCGCAAACGGAGTTGAAAATTATCTTATATTCACTCCTGTCAGTCCGTCAGTCCTAAAGATATATAATAACAAAAGGTGAGTAATGTATTTCAGAGAAATTATGACGGGGATCTGAACTATTACTCATCTTTTTATTTCTTATTAATTGATTGATTTATCATTTTTCTTTACGGCAGTGGTAGACGTTCTTTGAGTGTCGTCTAACTCTAGGCCATCAGACAATTAATTATATAAGAAAGAGGAAACTGTGCTAAAAAGTAGGACAGCAACCTGGAACGCCGCTCATTCCAGGAATGAAAAGCAACCACTTGTCACAGAATGGGAATCCTTATCCCATTCGTGAATGGAAACTATTTTTTGGCTACTGATAATACAATATTGTGCTGGCCAGTGATTCCTTTCTTGGGTAATCCTTGGACGATAAGAATTACGTAGGATTCATTCAAAGCCAAACCATTCTATCCAATTAACTCCAATTGAGGGCTAATAATAAAGTCTCCAGTTGCTACATATGAAAGACGGCTGAAATATATGAAATGAAAAGTGAGAGAGAGAGAGAGAGAGAGAGAGAGAGAGAGAGAGAGAGAGAGAGAGAGAGAGAGAGAGAGAGAGAGCTCTATAAAGGAAAACAACTTAATTGATTCCTCTTATCCATCTACATTCGAACGAGAGGGGGGGATGGGGTGGGACTTGACTAGTTCGTATGGGGCCAAAGGCAATGAATAATCAACGAGTTCTGCAGCCACTTCACTCATCATTTATTTCTATTTTGCCCGGCATATCGGTCACAGACATACAGTTTAATTAATGACTGCCTTAAAGCGAGTTATTCGCTTTCGCTGCATATAAACTCTGAGTGTGAGAGAAATACATGTAGGCTCAGAGTATATAAAGTAAGTATACCTTAGTTTAACCAGACCACTGAGCTGATTGACAGCTCTCCTAGGGCTGGCCCGAAGGATTAATTTATTTTATGTGGCTAAGAATCAACTGGTTACCTAGCAACGGGACCTACAGCTTATTGCGGAATCCGAACCACATTATATCGGGAAATGGATTTCTATCACCAGAAATAAATTCCTCTTATTCTTCATTGGCCGGTCGGAGGTTCGAACTCGCAGCCAGCAGAGTGCTAGCTGAGAGCGGAACCCACCCGCCCAACGAAGAACTTGAGTATATAGATGTCCTTATGTACGTATATATATAATATATATAATATAATACACGCACACATGTATGTGTGTATATATATATATATATATATATATATATATATATATATATATATATGTATATATATATATATATATATATATATATATATATATATATATATATATATATATATATATATATATATATATATATATGGACAGAGAGAAGACTAAGTCAAAACTCAGGGATCGGGTGACAGGTGTTGAGAAGGCTGGGACTTAATATCCAAGAAGTTACAAATTGTACGCACAAATCAGCGACGAGTGGTGCTGTGTTGCTGTGTGTAACGGATGCAGCGTCCTGTTACTAAGCCATTTGTTTAATTATATAAAATTAATGTTGTCGACGCTCTTTGCAGATGCAGTCAAATACATATATGTAAAGTACATACACACACACACACACACTCTTTTAATTTATATATATATATATATATATATATATATATATATATATATATATATATATATATATATATATTCATTTGTATACATATATGAATATAATGTATATATATGTACATATACAGTATATATATTTATATGTATATATATATACATATATATATATATTATATATAATGTATATATATTACGACCTTTTTTATTTAAAAGTAGAATCATTCTTGAACTACACAACCAATGAATAATTTCTTAATAAAAACCAAGAAAACGTGACAATAAGATGTGTTATTTAAAATCACAGACATTTTCATCTCAAAAGTACTGCACACACATTGAGTAAATTTTGTAAAATTAACAATATACCTTTTAATATCTCGCAGAGCACAGAGAAGCATGAAGGGAACACAGGTGCGTGATAAATGATAAATTCTTCAATAAAAAAAAAAAAAAATCTCTAACTGATCCCGCCCAAAATCGTTTGATTTATTAGAACAAATATCTGGGTGGTTCCTCCAACCCGTATAAAAGCAAACTGCTTAACTTGGTCAAATCCAGCTTTAAGATTCCTTGAGAGACAAGTAAAAGCACCCTAAAAACATAAAAAGCACAGGACACTAAACTCTGCGGCAAGGACAGCGTCTGGTTTATAATCCTAAACACAGGGTTGTGTGTTTGTTTGTGTCAGTTGGACATGGCCAACTGGGAAGGGGAAGGGGATGGGAGATGGAAGGAGGGGAGGGAGGGGAGGGGAGGGGGGAGGGAGGGAGGAGGGAGGAGGAGGAGGGAGGAGGATGGGGAGGGGAGGGGGATGGGATAGGGGGAGGATGGGGGGAAAGGAGGGGAGATGGAGGGAGGATAGGGAAGGGGAGGAGGGGATGGGAGAGCAGGGGAGGGGATGGGGAGGGGAAGGGGGAGGGCGGAGGGGAGATGGAGAGGGAGGATAGGGGAAGGGGAGATAGGAGGAGGGGAAGGACAGATGGGCGCAGGGGGGGGGGATGGGAGAGGGCGGGAAGGGGGAAGGGAGGGGAGGAGGGAGGAGGAGGGGGAGGGAGATGGAGAGGGAGGATAGGGGGAGGGGAGATGGAAAGGAGGGTGAGGATAGCTGGAGGGGGGAAGAGAGGGAGAGCTATAGACTGCAGCGAATTGGAAGAACTGCAGTAGTTTCTGAGGAACGGAATCGGCAGAATTAATTATATTAACATCCAGTGAGACACGAAGGCTAGACACAGACACATGAAATGTTTAGGAATGATACTGATAACGGTGAAAAAGTTGACAGACATCAAGCACATAAGCGCACGCATAAAACCAATAAAAAAATATTAAATTGCAATACACAGAAAGATATGCTAAATAATGTCAAAAACGTCAAAATCTAACAAATTTTGGATTAATATTAATACCAAGATTGTCATGCACAGTTTTAAATCATGGATGCTTAAGTTGTATTTAAGGATGAAATATTTGAGGTTATCCTTTAAACAAGAAAAAATTAGCCTTGGGTTTCAGTTATTGAAGAAGTGAACGCTTAATATTAAAGAATATTTTAAGAAATGAAAGAACTTACTTGCAGATTGATGATTACTATATTTAGGGGAATTTAATGTCTAATAAATAAGTAATCTTCGGAGATACAGTTTGCCCTATGAGAGAATATCTAGTGAAGTTATATAAGAAGAGGCAAAATAAAAGAACAACTGTTATTTCTTTTTTCAATGTTTATTACAAACGCGAATTAGATCATATGAGAAGCAAAAAACACTGCTATTTTAAAAGGATTTGGACAATAAGCTCATGACCCGTCTTTCGTTCGTTTCACAGATTCAGATCCGAATAAAAGTTAAATAACGTATATGAGGACTAAAGTGACATAGACAGCTATACAAAATAGTAAAAGGCTTTTATAGCGTCAAATCAACAGCAACGGAATGGAAAACTACGGGTTTCAATGCCAGTTCTGAACAAATTTTTACCAACAGAAATTCGTCAATCCTCTACTGCAAGATCAAACCAATGTTTTCATATCAAACGCTCAAGGGGATTTCTCTATAAATACGTAAAGAAAAGAAACATCGTGAAACCATAAGAAATAGACGAAACAGGCAAAAAATCCGAAAAGAAATTCATCAGTTTCTTACTGCAAGTTTAAGCCAAGTTTTCAAATCCAACGTTCAAAAGAATTTCTCTACAAATATGCAAAGAAAGGAAACATTGTGAAAATATAAGGAAAAAATACGAAACAAACAAACAAAATTAGAACAGAAATTCATCAGTTCTTTACTACAAGATTTAAACCAAGTCTTCAAATCCAACGTTCAATAGGATTTCACTACAAATATAAGGAAAGGAAACATCGTGAACAGATAAGAAAAAAGACGAAACAAACAAATAAAAATTAGAACGGAAATTCATCTGATCTTTATTACAAGATTAGACCAAGTTTTCATATCCAACGCTCAAGAAGATGTCTCTACAAATACGCAAAACTAAAATTTATAATAATCCGTAAAAAAAGATAAGAAAAAAAGAAAGGAAAATTAGTCAAAAGAGAAAAGAAAAGGACGAAACAAACAAACAAAATTAGAACAGAAATTCATCACATCTTTACCACAAGTTTAATCCAAGTTTTCAAATCCAATGCTCGAGAGAATTTATCTCGAAAAGAAAGGATAATTCATGAAAAGATAAGAAAAGAGACTTTGCAAATACGCAAAGAAAGGAAAGATCGTGAAAAGATAAAAAAAAAAGAACGAAAGACGAAATAAGAAAAAAAAAAAAATCAGAAAAGAAGACAGGCCTCTCCCTCTCTCCTCCACCACTAAGCGCTGGAGTAATTATGTCAGGTTAATGACCTCAGCGGATGAGGCATTATGGAGGAGGTAATAGCCCTGATCGTATAGATTTCCGGAATTTCGGCTTCATTTTCCACGTGCCCCGGGCTAGAGGGGCCACAAGACGCATGATTTCGTTTATTTTCGCGCACGGAATATAAAATGGGTCTTGAACTCTCTGTTGGAATTATATTGTTGAAAGTACTTATTCGTGTATTTGTAAATACACACACACACACACACACACACACACACAGACACA
The DNA here is from genome assembly GCF_040412425.1 of Macrobrachium rosenbergii. Lineage (NCBI taxonomy): Eukaryota > Metazoa > Arthropoda > Malacostraca > Decapoda > Palaemonidae > Macrobrachium > Macrobrachium rosenbergii. The sequence continues at coordinate 45,629,057 of NC_089746.1, forward strand.
CACACACACACACATATATATATATATATATATATATATATATATATATATATATATATATATATATATATATATATATGATATAGAGAGAGAGAGAGAGAGAGAGAGAGAGAGAGAGAGAGAGAGAGAGAGAGAGAGAGAGAGAGAGAGAAACGGCCATACAGGAAGTTTATCGACAGTTCAGATGATATATAATTTTGAAAGTAGCAGTGACCGTTACGTTGGGATTTCTCTGAAGCCGCCCTTAGGGAAAAAACTTTGTTGAAAAAATACGAAAAAAAAATTCTTCCTTACACAATAAAAATTAATTCCTTTGAATATGACATTGGTTTTAAATAGAACCCCTGTTATCGTGTGAATAATTCCAACCTGGTTTACGTAATCAAAGCAACCGACTGGCTAAGCAGTATTGTGTCCTCATGTTGCCCAGACCGGATAGAAACAAGATGGGATACGCAGGAAAGAGGAAGAATTCCAAAGCATACATTTACTCCACAGAATTCAGGTAAGAACTGTTCGCCTAAGATGCATCGTACGCTTTATTTCAGGTGTTTTTTTTTTAAGCCCTAAGAATAGAATCCTAACATATGATCAAATTAATACCACTCTATAAAACAATCTATGTGTTTTCTCAAGTTCTGGTGTAAATGTAAAAGAAAATGTTTATTTTTACTATACTTAAGGCATAAATAATTTCCTCTAATGTTAACGCTTATTTCAGGCAGGTGATAGCGGAACTAACAGTTAATGAATTTGATAGCAATTGACCGAAAGCCATGGAAACCCATTTACTCAACAAATGTAAAGTTACTTTAATAATAATAATAATAATTCAAACTGAATCTACTGCGCCTAGGAGTTACTGATACGTCTCGGAAAACTCAACCAGTATAGCCTACTCCATCAGCTTCACTTCTTCATAGGCATATTTTATCTGGCCCCGGGCCTGCACCTCTCTCTCTCTCTCTCTCTCTCTCTCTCTCTCTCTCTCTCTCTCTCTCTCTCTCTCCCGGACATTAACCTTCCTCCTCCTTGCTTTCGCCACAGTAATCACACGTTCCCTCTATCCTTTAAATCAGCGTCGTGCCGAGTACTTCATCTTAATAGACTACCCGGCTACCTTCCCAACGCCACCCTCCCCACCCCACTCTCCATCCCCATCTCCCAACACCCCAACCCCACCCCATCTTTCTTCACTCTATTTACACGTTTAGGCACAAGGATCTTGCCCCACAGCTTCTTCTTACTTCCAAGAAATGGAATCTTGGGATTTGACTTGACCTTGTTTATGAGATTTTCCAGCTTTCCCCTTATGGTCATGCGTGTGTTTGTCCCTCCCATTCTTCTGGGCTTCTTTGCATGTTAGACTGAAAAACTATCGTCGTTTGCCAGTGCGCAGGCGCTCAGTGTGTTTCTGAATTACCAAGCGAAAATCTGGTTAAAGCGCATTACTGTTCTTTTAAATGTAATCCATTTTTCATAACTTCCAGGATTAATGCAACTACAGTATACATATCACAAACAGGTGGAAAACAAGTCAATGACCGTAAGTGGAAAACAAACCTTTGCTAGATACTCGTGCGTAGCGCTGGTTAGAACTATAATAAGTTGTTGACTCGCATTCAACTTGTTTGTGATGTGTGCGATGAGTTGCTGACAATGTGCTCACAACATATTGGCAACTTATCTCTTATATATTACAATAACGACTTTAGGTGGAGAACGAACCTTTGGCAAATGGTAGACAACCGCACGTGGCACTGTTTAGAACTACCGACAAGTTGCTGAATCGCAATCAACTTGTTTGTGATGTGTGTGTGTGTGTGTGTGATGAGTTACCGAGAATATCTTCATGACATGTTGGCAACTTATCACTTATATATCACAAACAATTTGAACGCAAGTCAACGACCGTAAGTGGCCAATGAACCATCGCTAGATAATCTTGTGTAGAGCTGGTTAGAGCTATCAACAAGTTGTTAACTCGCATGCAAGCTTGTTTGTGATGCGTGTGCAATGAGTTGCCGACCATTGTGTTTACGACATATTTTCCAGTCATGTGGACGCACCAGAACGTATGAAATTTCTGGTTCAAAATGACTAAAACAACTGAATAAATTGTCCATACTGTCTGGGTTTTGCTAGTACCAGACTTACAGTATATTCTGTTTGTGGAATATATATCATATCGTATTTCACGAACGGATTAACGATAAAAGAAGTCCAAAATTCTTTGAATGAAAGGCCATTTCCAGGAAATTCTCAATGATTAAAGCGTCTTGAAGTATAGCCCAGTACCCAATTAAAGATAAATTAGGGCTTATTAGTAATTTTAGAGTAATTTCAAAATCCATTAGTAATTCTCAAGTAACTTTAGAACCCATTAGTAATTAATGAGTATTATCCCGTAATGCAATAAAGGCGTGGGACAAAAAATAAGTAAAAATAATTTACCAACCACTAAAATAAAAGACTATATTTTTAGATCATACATCACCTCATTCCATTAACCTTTACCAATAACAAATACCAAGTTGATAAGAAAATCAAAATTTATTCTAAGTCTCCATAAACTCGATCAAAATGTCCTTTCATGTGCCATGTCATAAAAAAAAATATTTTCTTTTCTCTTAAAGTGATTTTTTTTTTTTGAGGTGAAACACTTCACATCAACTGTATGGTTGTGAAATGGTAAAAAGCATATTAAACGGATAAACTAGATAGATAGATAGACAGATAGATAGATAGATACATAGATAGATAGATAGATAGATAGACAGATAGATAGATGAGTAAATGACGGATCTGAAGAATAAAACTACAATTCGACAAGAAGCGATAATTATCACTTTGCAAGTTCATTTTCTAAGCCTAAGGTAAATTTGCATTTGTTTATGACCACTATAATCAAACCCTATTCATACATTCTATACATATGTTGGATCTTCACCCAAAGCACTGTGTTTTATACTACGACTGTCCTCAGTGAGCTTTAATAAAACCAAATTAACCTGTTTTTAGGTCACTATACATGAGTCAGATCTTTACCAAGAACACGAGTCTCATCATAGTACGACTGTCTTCCAACTAAAGAGTTAAAACTAAGCAAAACCAGCACTTAAAAGGCATAAACGATGTACATAAAAACATCCCTCTTGAAAAATGCAAGAGCTGCTTTGAAACAGTCCACCTATGCAAAAAAAAAAAAAAAAAAAAATTATTTACACAAGCGTGTAATGGTCCACCTATGCAAGGAACATTATTTATGCAAGCGTTAAATTTGCGAGAAATATCTCCTTTTATGCTCTGCGTGTCACATGTCCCTGTGGGACGCAGACTTTGATGGGTCAATTTTCTCAGCAAGAGATATAGAGCTTTGATAAGACCCATTTATGATATGCAAAAAAGGTCACGTGGAAGATAAATGGAAAATATACTAACCGAGTACTTATCGTCTGCATCTTGGTGACGGATGACAAGATGGCAATAAAGAGAGAGCCTTTCATTTTGTATCATAAGTGAAGAAGGAAGCCCAAGGGTTATTTTGAATGTAGTCTCTGACTGGGCCTAGCACAAGGCTCTTGTAAATAAATTTCGTAACACAAAAGGTAACAGCGAGTTGAGTAATTAGTGGTATAATGTATTAGGGTATAAGGTAAATATTTGAACATATCTGAAATGTTTATAATAGTCAATACGGCAGAATTTAAGGCTCCGTGACTCGCTTCTAACAGGCTGCATTGTATTTAATAACTTATGATATTTTACAGTGCTTTATGTTACCCCAACTTCAACGTTTCTTTTCGAAAGCACTTAAGGTGCAAGGAAAGTTCAAAAGGCTTCCTACAATTGCAGAGATAAAAGCAAGGTTTAAATTCACGTTTGATACCTGTTATTCTGCAATTATTGGACACAACAACAGCAAGAGAACTTTCCGAATTCTTGATATTTTAGGCCAAATTGCACGAAATGGTAGTTTCACTTTTCCTTTTTCCAAAAATTGGAAATCACGATTTAAATTATTTTTCACTAGACCCATGTCAACAGGGAAACTCCATTACTGCATATAGTACCTCCGTCCACTGTTTCGGTTAATTTGCCAGACAAAAGAGGTCCTCACGTCCTATCACCTTTCAGCACCCCACCATAATTACGGGCCGCTTTAGGCAAAGGCCAGAGCCACCACAAAGCTGGCTTAATGCAAATAAATCAATTAATCAGACTCCTCCATACCCCCGTGTTGTTCTTCATGGCGATATTCCTAAGGTTAACAACAGTTTTTACCACTTAGTACCAATAATAACATGGAATTTTTTTTTCTCTCTCTCTGTCAGTCTTCTACGCAAATTTTGGTTCGATAATTTACATTTTTCACTCCCTAATTTTGCCTGTTTAAAGCTATGGATTTCTAGTCTCAGAAAGAGACGTTACAAGCCCATAGCATTTCTGCCTTTTTATGTATTTGCGAATTATGAGCAATAATAATAATAATAATAATAATAATAATAATAATAATAATAATAATAATAATAATAATAATAATAATAATAATTCCAAATATCTCATAATCTGAGGAGCTTGAGCAGGAGGATCAGGCACGTTCTCGAAAGCTCTCGTTTTTTATTTATTTGATATTTATTTACACTATTGTGGATAATAATAATAATAATAATAATAATAATAATAATAATAATAATAATAATAATAATAATAATAATAATCTTAAATGCACACAAAAATGTACCAGAAATAAAGAAATCCCGTGATAGGACAAAAATCAAACCTACAAGAATAGGTATAATATAATAATAATAATAATAATAATAATAATAATAATAATAATAATAATAATAATAATAATAATAATAATACAAACGAACAATTGGCAGAAATAAAGAAGCCCTGTGAACAGGACAAAAATCACACCTATAAGAAAAACTAAATCAACAACGTGT
>NC_089746.1:45641511-45666511 GCF_040412425.1 Macrobrachium rosenbergii
CATGCAGATATGTTTGATGATCTGCCATTATACCAAGTTTGAATGAAATCCTTCCAATCGTGCAGAGGTCGCGACGACAAGGTTAGCATTTCAGACAGACAGACAGACAGACATACAGGCTCGCCCACACTTGTTGGAGGAGGACCAACATAATATAAGCCTAATGGCATAATTATAAAAAGAATACTTAACTTAACTGATACCTAAGAAGAGTAAAGTAATAATTCACAAAATAACAGTAAATGAAAAAAGAAAGAAAAATAAAAAACAAATCGACTTACAGCTGAACAACAAAGGAATTAATAATAATAATAATAATAATAATAATAATAATAATAATAATAATAATAATAATAATAATAATAATAATGTTTATTATTATTATTATTATTATTATTACTATTATTTAGAAAATAAACCCTGTTCATATGGAACAAGCCTACAGGGGTTACTGACTTGAAATACAAGCTTCCAAAGAATATGGTATTTATTTGAAAGACACGACGGAAGATGATAGGAAATACGGAAAGAAGAGATCAATAATTGGAAAAAAAAGAAAAATTAAAATTAAAAGATTAAAACGTAAAAAGTGAAGAAGAGATCAACAATTAGAAAAAAAGATAAATCAGTAAAACAATAAATAAAAAGGTAAAAACAAAAATCATTAGAATGTGAAATACTCCAAAGTTCACTTAGTTCGACCTGGAACACGAACCTCCAATCACGGAAGAGAACGAAGGAGAGGAGGAGGAGGAGGAGGAGGAGGAGGAGGAGGAGGAGGAGGAGGAAATGCAAGGTCGCGTCCTCTCCAGATTCTGTCATCTTGACAGACAGAACCTTCACCTGTTTGATGGACACCAATTCGTGATTTGAATATTGAATCTCTTCCCTAGAGGGACTGACTGACTGACTGAGGCACTAGGAAGACTTCGCCAGAGGTAGAGTGAGGTATAGTGGTATAAGGGACTTTTAGCTGGGAGACTTGCAACTATTTCTCGGTGGCCGTATGACACTGGTGGGAGAATGGTTAATTATATTCTTTTTTAAATAGCATACACACACACACACACACACACACACACACACACACACATATATATATATATATATATATATATATATATATATATATATATGCATATGTATATGTATATATATGTACAATATATATATGTGTATTGATATATACATACATATATATATATATATATATATAAACATGTATACATACATTTATATGCAAATACACACACACACATATATGTGTGTGTGCCCGCGTACAGGCGTATGTGTGTTTATTAGTATGTATATATTTATGTATATATACATATATATATATATATATATATATATATATATATATATATATACATGTATATATATGTGTGTGCACGCGCGTGCGCACGCGTTCAATACAACTCAAATCTTCGTGTCTTCCTATGTACCCAAGGCATCCTGATGAAAATAATAACCCTGACCTTGAATTTCGGATTAAAAGGAACTGATCATCATTCACGAATTCAATCACGGTTTAAACCTGTAAACTTTAATGTGGACGCGCGCCACCTAGATTTTCCTCTAATTCTCTTTCTGAGAACTGATTAAATTTCGTTTTATATATAGCCAAGTTAGAAGTAATTCAATCTACCAGTATCGATGCTAACTGCAACGCTGTTGCCACAACTTATTTCCATTAGAGAGGCCGACGGGAAGAGCAATCTAGGGCCCTTACCTCACTCAAGACTTTGTCAAAAGTAAGGAGGAGGTTGCGAAAAACGGAAGCACGTGCAGAATTCCAAATCTTAGCAGCTGGTGGAAATAAACTAAAATCCGCCATCTACCCAGTAAATATCATAGTTTTAATTAACAAATGTAGCAGATGCTTCTTAACTTCACTTAGGAATGATGACCGAAATTTTTCATAATACTGTTGATAACATAGATGGATACTGAACAATTTGCATCTATTAATATTCTTTTAATTTTTACTCATTATTTATTTCCATTTTTTATGCAATCTGTATTTATTTCCATTATCTTTATTTTTTATTATCTATATTATTTTCATTGTTATTATAGTTTGCCTGAAATTTCAGCTTTAAAAGAATAGTTCTCTCATTCTATTAAAAGGCTAAAACAGAACACTATATATCCACGGGCTAACTCGTTTTACTACAGAAATGAATGCTATACTTTACAAATGTCAGCAAGGAGAATGGCATTCCATTCATTTAACCAAGCACGAAAAGAGAGAGAGAAAAATAAAATAATCGCGTATTCGACAGAGATCTAATTATCATTTGGAATACGACAAATCCCGAAAAGAAAAAAAAATTAAAAACCCAGAAATCGTTTTCTAATGTCTTCTAATGACACGAATCTCTGGATTTTAATTAGACGGATGGATTTGGCTAATGTTTACCGTGACGTCACTGGAAGAGAGAAATGATCGCCCCGGTGCCGCTCCTTTTAGCGATTACGCACAAATCCTCCGCTAAAAATAGCGCCAATAATAATCGGCGAAATGAATAAATCTGATGAATGACCGCGGGGCTGTGTGATTGAGGATGCATAATAGTGGGCTTACGGGGATGTGGCGTGCGAGTTATTCATTTGAATAACTCGCTGGTCTATTCTCAAAGAAAAAAAAAAAAAAAAAAAAAGATAAAGTTTGGAGTCACGTCAGGTATAGGTTCATTCAGTCCAAAGAGAGAGTCTGATGTATATCGATCTTTCCTGTTTATAATAACAATTAATGAATTTTTTTTCCATATATGACATGGAGTTTATTAATCAAAGGATAATGTTCCCAAGGGTAATAAATATCACTGGATTCATATCGTAATTCTATCTGTGGAGTTCTGCGATCTTCTTTGATATATTAGGCAAATTCTATTTCATTCCCATGGGCGAGATGGACTTCACTAATCAAATGCTAAATATATTTACATTTACTCAAGCGTCTTCTCTACACTTTACAGATTTTGAATATAACTGTCACTTCGGAAAGGGCAAAACTGTAGTTTTTCTTTATGATATAAATATTTGTTAAAATATTTGTCACAAAATTTTTCGTGTTAGTGTTTAGTTCTTGAATGAAACCTTTTATAATCTAGAACCCATCCTCTCAAGATTAAAGTACTGTCTCATAGAGGCTAAAGTTGAATAACACCATCCACTTCTCCCCTAAAAATGAAAATAAAAAAGAAAAAGTTTCAACTTCCACCCGTGATTAGAATCTCCTCCGACTGATTTGAATTCCCATATACATAACAGCTTTTACCCAGATTGAGTAGATGAAAAAGAAAAAGAAGAATGATTTCCCCTTCATATGCAAAATGGGACATCATTGATTTCCTCTGGTTCTACGTCACTAGAATACAACTCACTTCAACAAGAATGGCTTTTGTACATACATACGTACATGCAGAGAGAGAGAGAGAGAGAGAGAGAGAGAGAGAGAGAGAGAGAGAGAGAGAGAAGGGCATTATGCATACATACATACTGAGAGAGAGAGAAAGAGAGAGGCTTTATACGTACATATATGTTAAGAGAGAGAGAGAGAGAGAGAGAGAGAGAGAGAGAGAGAGAGAGAGAGAGAGAGAGAGAGAGAAGGGGCATTATGCATACATACATACTGAGAGAGAGAGAGAAAGAGAGAGGCTTTATACGTACATATATGTTAAGAGAGAGAGAGAGAGAGAGAGAGAGAGAGAGAGAGAGAGAGAGAGAGAGAGAGAGAGAGAAGAGGAAGGGGCCTTTATGTATACATGCATGCTGAGAGAGAGAGAGAAAGAGAGAGACTTTATACATACATATATGCTAAGAGAGAGAGAGAGAGAGAGAGAGAGAGAGAGAGAGAGAGAGAGAGAGAGAGAGAGAGAGAAGGGGCATTTTGCATACATACATGCTGAGAGAGAGAGAAAGAGAGAGACTTTATACATACATATATGCTGAGAGAGAGAGAGAGAGAGAGAGAGAGAGAGAGAGAGAGAGAGAGAGAGAGAAAGGGGCATTATGCATACATACATGCTGAGAGAGAGAGAAAGAGAGACATATAGAGAGAGAGAGAGAGAGAGAGAGAGAGAGAGAGAGGAGCATTATGCATATATACATGCTGAGAGAGAGAGAAAGAGAGAGACTTTATACATACATATATGCTGAGAGAGAGAGAGAGGGTGGGGGCGGGGAGGGAGGATCATTTCCATATCTGGCTAGGGATCAGAGGGAAGACAAACGTTGCATCTGATATTTTTTTAGGACACTCATCTCCTTGAGAGAAGAGGGACATGAATATTTACAGCAGAACATCTTGGCATCCTTTGGAACTGGCAATGGACGAGGGGTAGAACGCTGCGTTCCTTTCTTTAAAACGTTTCGCAACGATGGACTCCTCCTGCCCTTATTTTAATGTTTCTATAATAATACAGCATTGCTTTCGAAGCAATAAATAAGCCTTATTTGACTGATATTTCCAGAACCATGAAAGCATTGTTTTCGAAGAAACAAATAAGCCCTACTTGAATATTTCCAGAACTATAAAAGCATTGTTTTCGAAGCAACAAATAAGCCCTACTTGAAAATTTCCAGAACTATAAAAGCATTGTTTTCGAAGCAATAAATAGGTAATGCTTGAATAATATTTCCATAACTATAAAAGCACAGTTTTTGAAGTTATAAATAAGCCCATCTTGAATAGTATATTTAGAACCACACAAGCATTATTATTTTTGTAATATTTTTTATATTGTGTTAATATTTTGTAATATGTACAAAATTTTAAGCAAATTACAAATAATTCTAGACACACTCACGGTTTTGGAAAATTTTTACATTGAGAAAAATGGAATTAAAACACTGTTCAATAATTTAACTCACATATATCATAAGTATAGTAAAGATCCATTTATGTGCAAAATGTCTCATTTACGAGCGTATCTCAAGAAATTGCAAAACATCCGCACAGGTATAAATGAATACCAGGATAACAAAAACTCGAGACGAATACCGATTTTCAATACCAACCAGATTCTCCTGAGAGGAAAAAAATAACTTTTGAGAATTTCCTCATCGCATTATAAATGTCTAATCAAATATGAATCTAACAACAGCGACGAATATGCAATTATATATATATATATATATATATATATAATTATATATATATATATATATATATATATATATATATATATATATATATATATATATATATATATATATATATATATATATATATATATATATATATATATATTATATACTACAGAGCTATCTGAGTGCAATTCAGACAGCATTACCATATGAAATGAATTTACATAGTTAAGAGCTAAATTAATGATGAAAGTTAGGCAGCAGTCATAAATTTTCTCATTCATTAACAATGTAATCTAGAGTTCACGGTCAAAAAAAAGAAAATGGTGCAAGGCGAGAAACAAAAGACGAACGAACGCATGCTTAGGGAATTTCCAGAATGAGGCATTTTCGTGAGAAGTGCTTCCAGTCTATCACGCTCTGCATGGAAGCATCTATTTCATCAAGTCCCAGGGTTTATCAAGTTCCTGGAAACAGATGAGGCCAGTTTTACAGTTTCAGCGTAAGATATTACATTGCTCATGATGTTTTAACTTCAATTTCTTTTATTATAAACAGTGTAAATATATGTAACTTGTAAATTTATCAAAAAGAGTAAATGGAAGGTGATATTTTCATGATACTGTGACGTCAGTTAAACAAATGCTCGCCTGCATTTACTAACCCCGCTAACGTTGAGTTAAAATAATCATACCAAATTCAAACGAACACTTTCTGACAATCAACAGCTTGGGAATGTTCTGGCTATCAACATGGGGAACACAAGGTTTAAGAATTTTCATTAAGAAATTAAGGAATAAATTAGGCTTTATTCACATATAAACTGAACTGGATATCATTCAGACTAATAACTTCCTTTTAAATCCAATCCCGGTGCGTGAAAGTACACTTGTTAGTAAATGTGAAGCAAAATAATTATAAATGTATCTAGCAAAATAATATTCTAAATTTATCTATTTCGTAAGAATAGAAATGATGGAACGCAATGTAAATATGATGGTATCTCACGTGTAATATTTTCACCAACTGTACTCTTGAAATATGGAGAACGGTTTCCACTCGCGAAAATATCTCATGATTACCTGGAAGCGTTACGAGGATTGGTTTTCTCCCGCGTGGCTGAGAGAAGACGCCCTGAAAGAAGACGCCTGAGAGAAAAACCCTACTGAAAGAAGACGCCTGAGAGAAAAACGCCTTCTGAAAGAAGACGCCTACTGAAAGAACATGAGAACATGCCCACTGAAAGAAGACGCCTACTGAAAGAAGACGCCTTCTGAAAGAACATGCCTACTGAAGAAAAAAAACCGGTGAAAGAAGATGCCCAAAAGGAGACTCTCAAGTTAAAACCTGAATAGGAGTCACGGTCGAAATCCTTTGACAGAGAAAGCAATCAGCTGGCGAATATCATCGAAGAAACAGATTGCAGAGAGATTCGTCAGTCCAAAGGAGGTTCCTCTCTTCCAGAATAAAGAGTGGGAAGGTCATCCATGCATGGAAGAAGCTAACTGTAAGAGAGGCTTTGATGGGCATGAAAATAGGGGAGAGAGAGAGAGAGAGAGAGAGAGAGAGAGAGAGAGAGAGAGAGAGAGAGAGAGAGAGAGAGAGAGAGAGTGTGTGTGTGCATGTGTTTTAATGAGTGCGTACATGTTTTGTAATGGAGACAGTGGTATCGTTTTGACTGCAATTTTTTGGAAAGTTTAAAAATGAATAAAGACAGTCAAGAAAAAGTATTGCCAAAAAAAAAACATTGAAGTGCTGACTATCTAGGTAACAAAAATCTTATTCTTTATAAACTGTTTTGCAAAGGAAAAATATTCATCTTTATAAACTGTTTTGTAAAGGAAAAATATTCATATGCTAACCCAGTCATAATAATCCTAAGATCTCTCTCTCTCTCTCTCTCTCTCTCTCTCTCTCTCTCTCTCTCTCTCTCTCTCTCTCAACATTTATGAGAAACCAACATATTTATGGGTTTATGAATCCACCAAAAATAACGTGAAATGTTGCGTTCGTGCCTTGGAAGAACAAGGGAGAGCGGTATCTGGGTCAAATTGCTTGTAAGAAAGTTTAAGAAAATGAGAATCGTTCTCAGTTTTCATGTCATGCCATCTCTCCACATCAGGAGATTGCATCATTTTCTCCGATTAGGATATTTGACCTTAATGATCAAAGCTATTTTAACTATTTAACTTCAGAGTATTTAGGCTTTTTTAAAAGAATTTCTTTACGACAATACAAGACTTTATGATTTTTAGTTTTACAGTGAAACATAAAGCTTTCTTTATTTGAGAATGGGAAATAACTACGTGCTATTTGCTACTGACAAACAAGTACTTTCTTAATATAATGTCAGTCAGTGATATAATATTAATCAAAAGGCTAAGGAAAAATACGCAAAAATGTTCCTATATCTCTGCTCAAGTTGAAGTTAGAAAATAATAATGCTTATAAAAATAATGAGTTTACAATATCATTAAAATGTCTATATATATATATATATATATATATATATATATATATATATATATATATATATATATATATATATATATATATATATGTGTGTGTGTGTGTGTGTGTGTGTATGTATATATATATACATACAGTATATATGTCTGTACACTCATATGCATATTAAATAAATATATATATATACATATATATATATATATATATATATATATATATATATTATATATATATACATATATATATATACACACATATATATATATATATATATATATATATATATATATATATATATATATATGTATATATGTATATATGTATATATATATATATATATATATATATATATATATATATATATATATAGAGAGAGAGAGAGAGAGAGAGAGAGAGAGAGAGAGAGAGAGAGAGAGAATTCAGATAAAGATTTCATTATCATACTTACTGATTACTATGATAAAAAAACAGACTTTGCATATTCTTGCATAGTCTTCCATATCGAACGGAATATCAAGGTACATTATAACATTAAAACTGCCTTACAAAGTCATCAGCAAATTTAACCACCCCTGTAATTATCATAATGCAATGTTGATGGACCATTAACCCTAGAATGTTCAGTCAAAGTTATTCATTTTTAGGTGCCCTATGCAGACTCAATTTAATTATTGCAGCAGAGGTAACAGCAATTGCATACGATTATCTGCACCACTGAGAAAATGTTTTCACTTTACTGGATACAACTACAAATAAATTAAAGAGACATTCAATTTCGCACATTCATAAAATGATTATATTCATATGAACATTTTCGTGCCTTTGCAAAAGTATAGTTTTTATCAAAATTTAGAGAAAGAGTTCGCCCGTAATTTTGTATCTTTAAAATAATATCATTTTTATGCAAAAATATCAATATCTTGTACGAAAGGTTAGAAAAAAAGTGTTTGTCCGTTTTCTTTACGAAAGATGATGAAAATATAAAGAAAACGGAACACACACTGCATCGTAAACGTTTAATCCAAGTTCATTATTTGAATACACGATCATATTCCATAAAATCTGACGTAACTCCTTCCCATCCCAGTGATCACTATAAGAATAAACTGACAAATCTTAAAAACTACTGAGGCGAGAAGGCTGCAAATTGATATGTTGATCATCCACCCTCCAATCATCAAACATACCAAGTTGCAGCCCTCTAGCCTCAGTAGTTTTTTTATTTTATTTAAGGTTAAAGTTAGACATAATCGTGCGTCTGGAAACGATATTGGCCAGGCAACTACCGGGACGTGGTTAAAGTTTCACGGACCGCAGCTCATACAGCATTATACCGAGACCACTGAAAGACAGAACTATTTTCGATGGCCTTGATTATACGATGTAAAGAAAACTCGATTGCTTTCGGCGCATTTTTTACTTTTTTTTTATTTTCCTTTTCATAGGGAAATTCCCAGCAGGTGTAAAAAAAAAATACTCATGCATCTTATAGCTGACGGAAAACTTTGTAATCTGGAGGTAATTTCAGGTATAAAGAAAGGCAGTAATGCAATAATAATACACAAATTCAGTACACAGTCAAGGCACCGCTGTATTAAACGATGACATTTCAACTTACTTTCATAATCGAATAACACCAAGTGGACATAAACACTTCTAAATTCCTCATAATCTACAGCAATCAAAACACATGCTCTTGAGTCAGCATCACCTTTCATCACTAGCAAATTAGTCCATTTTCATTTTTGAAGGCGAGAATTTACGATTCCACCTCTTCAGCATTTCCTTTAAACTTCGGATGATGATTTCCCTTTTGGCGAAACGTCTCGAGATTAACCGGAAGGAGGAGGAGGAGAAGAAGAATTAATGGCCTCTTAGCCGATGTCTGAAAGAGACTCCCCTTCTCGAAGCCTGTCAAGGGTGAAGCAATCAGATGCTGCAAGTTGTCATGATAAGACAGATTGAGGGGAAATCAGTTTCGTCCAAAAACCGATGGGTTGAAATAGTTTCGTCCGAACGCCGATTAGGGGAAAATGGTTTCGTCCAAAAGCCAACTGAGGGAAAATAGTTTCGTCCAAAAGACGACTGGGGGTAAATAGTTTCGTCTAAATGCCGATTGGGGGAAAATAGTTTCGTACAAAAGCCAACTGCGGAAAATACTTTCGTCCAAACGCTGACTGGAGGAAAATAGTTTCATCCAAAAGCCGATTGGGGGAAAATAGTTCAGTCAAAAAGCCGATTGGGTGAAAATGCTTCCATCCAAAAGCCGACTGGAGGAAAATAGTTTCGTCCAAAAGCCAATTGGGGGAAAGGTTTCGTCCAAACGCCGATTGGGGGAAAAAAGTTTCGTCCAAATGCCGATTATTGGAAAATAGTTTGGTTCAAAACTATCTAGGTAAAAGTTACATTCAAAAACTGATTAGGGGAAAAACAGTTTCGTTCGAAAATCGATTGAGGGAAAATAGTTTCGTTCGAAAATTGATTGCGGGAAAATAGTCTCGTCCGAAAGATGAATGGCGAAAATAGTTTCGTTCGAAAGATGATTGGGGGAAAAACAGTTTCGTCCGAAAGATGAATGGGGGAAAATAGTTTCGTCCAAAAGATGAATGGGGGAAAACAGTCTCGTCCGAAAGATGAATGGAGGCGAAAATGGTTTCGTTCAAAAGCTGATTGGGGAAAATAGTTTCGTTCGAAAACCGATTTGGGGAAAATAGTTTCGTCCAAAAGCCGACTGCGGGAAATACTTTCGTCCAAAAGCCGACTGGGGGAAATACTTTCGTCCAAAAGCCGATTGGGGGAAAATAGTTTCGTCCAAAAGCCGACTGGGGGAAAACAGTTCCATCCAAAAGCCGACTGGGGGAAAATAGTTTCGTCTAAAAACCTAATGGGGGAAATAGTTTTGATCGCAAGCCGACTGGAGGAAAACAGCTTCGTCCAAATACCTATTGGGGAAAATAGTTTCGTCCAAAAGCTGATTGGGGAAAAACATTTTCGTCCAAAAGCCGACTGGAGGAAAACAGTTTCGTCCAAAAGCTGATTGTTGGAGATTGTTTTCGACCAAAAACAGATTAGGGAAAAAATGGTCTCGTCATAAAACCGACTGGCAAGAAAATAGTTCCGTCCAAGACCTATCAAGTATTTCAGTGATACAAAATTCGTTGGGTCATGGATTTCAGACTGACCTGTTGAAGACATGAAGGTTGCAAAATAACTTTAAAGATTATTATTATAGCACTGGAACATTATTGAGGTTATAACGACCTTGAAAGACGTGCACCCCAGTCTACTATACTTACGAATACTATTTCGTAGTACGCTATTGAGTTCTCTTTACAGTCTCTAAAGAGTGGTTACGACTAAACTACCAAATTCACTGTTTGTTAGATCAGCAATGGCATAATGGATTTAAAAGTAACGCCCCATACCGTCCACTCCTCAACCATTCGGGGATCGAACGCCTACTCGTCAGGCTATGAGCCTCGAGAGCTTCCACTGCACCACAAGACAAGAGAAAAACCCTACCTTTTCGACATAAAAAAAAAATCGTTTTAACATGTCACTTCTGGTGCTGTCAGTCAGGTATCCAATTCTCGGCATTTTCAATTGCATGCAATGACCAAACAGGCATAGTTTGGGTGCAATATCACAGAGATTAGACCCTAACGTTTCCACGACTACAATTTTCTTTCGTGGGCGCGCGTGTAAGGGAACTAAGATTATCCTTTCAGGAGAATGCAATAAACTGTGTTATTTCAAATCACTTTCAGGATTCATAGAAATCTTAAGCACGAGTATGTACGTAAAAGCACATACCCGTTTTCCGCCATTCATTCAATATTTTCAAGCGAATAATATCTGACTTCTCATTTTGAAGTGGAATTCATTTGCACCCCTTGGTACATACAATAGGATTTTGCGTAACCGGAAGCCTTTGAGAGAAAGCACTAAAACATACGTTATCCTTGAAAGAATGAGATTCAGTCATTCTACAGTATCTCTTCACAGAATAAGAGGCTGATAAGTAATCAGTAAAATGCCAGCCAATCTACTGATTTCTAATCCACTGAGTTGTTAAACACTTTTCAGACATGAAGGGACTCCAAAATGACTAAAGGTAAGATATTTGTCAAATTTCTAATGAATGAAGAAAAAAGGTGTATCAAGAGAGGTAAAACTACGTTGAAGAACAGAAAATATAAAACGGGAATCATTCGAGCCAATGAACTGAACGCCATAAAACACTGTCTTATTAAACAGTTCAAAGAAAATCGGGTCACATAAAATACAGTTTAATTTTTAGCATGACAACAGAAAATTACTGAAATAAATTTAATGGTGTTACAAAGTGAACTAATAAGTTTGTTAACTGTACAAAAAAGGACGCAGGGTACGTTTTGAAACTGGTGAACACGAACAGCTATTACTGAAGGAAATGAATGTTGGCGTTTAGGAAATATCCTATGCAAGGAATACAGTTAAATGCTTGAAAAAAAGAAGCAATTAACTCGAAAAAATGTTAACGTAGAAGGACAAGTAACCTAAAACTCATATTGTTAAAACTGTTAAATCACTGCTATGAATAAAAAAAAAACTCACTACCATGAAAAAAAAACTCACGTTATGAATAAAAGAACTCCTCGCTTCTACGAATCAAAAAACAACATATGGCTCCTTCTCCCTGATTGGAAAATCTAGAAACCCCATAAGAAGAAAATAAAAAAAAACAAAGAGCAAAGCAATAGGACGTCTTCGATGTAAATGCTATTCTCTCTCTCTTTTCTCTCTCTTCATATATATATATATATATATATATATATATATATATATATATATATATATATATATATATATATATATATATATATATATATATATATATATATATATATATATATATACATTATATATAATATATATATTATATATATACATGTACGAATGTGTGTGTGTGCGCGCGCCTGTGCGTGTACGCATTTGACAATTTCTGTAGGGGACGTTCACGAAAAACTACCACCCTATTTAGCTTCAAAATCCAGAGTTGGCTGAGAAGTGTTTCGAGAAGTGAGTGGAAAAGTGAAGCAAGTCCCCCCCGCCAACCCCCTACCCCAATAAGTCCCCTATCCTGGGGCCGAATCTTTGACACTTGACCCAAAGCCTAAAGTCAGAGTTTTCCTACTAAAGTAACTTGAAATCAGACTGTCTGTCTCGCTGGAGTGTGAACACCGACATGACGGTTAAAGTTAAGTTCTTGGTGATACGTAATGTATCTTGTCTGATGTAGCAAGTTTCCATTCTGATACGTGAAGTTCACAGTCGGATTGACATACATAAAGCTTCCAAAGTGATACATAAAGCTCCTAAAGAGATACATAAAGTTTCCAAAGTGATACATAAAATTTCCAAAGTGATACATAAAGTTTTCCATGGTGTGATACATAAAGTTTTCCATGATGATACATAAGGTTTTCCAACGTGATACATAAATTTTCCGAAGTGATATACTAAGTTTCCAAAGTGATACATGGATTTTCCAAAGCGATACATAAAATTTCCAAAGTGATACATGAAGTTCACAATCGGATTCACATAAAGTTTCCAAAGTGATACATAAAATTCACATTCGGATTCATAAAGTGTCCCAACTGCTCCATAGAGTTCACAAGGTCAATAAAACTGGAAAATTGAGGAAAAACCAGTGTGTGCGTATACGTGTGCATGAGAGATAGAGAGGGGTAGTGGGTGGCAACAAGTATTGCTAAACATGGCATAACGTCAGTATTACTAATAAACTTGCAAATACTATGAAGCATCTTTATGCTAAGTCATTCAACCTGGGGCAAAGAGCCTCGCGTTTAAGCTACAAATAAAACAATACAACGGCAATGCTCTTCCTGAAGGGAATGAAAGTTGATAAACTATAATTATAATAATGAGTCGCAAGAATCTAATATTATTAATAACATATAACAAAAATAGCAATAACAAACCTTCACAACAGTCTGATATGGCAAACCACACTAAGAAGGTCAATAGTCATCCATCACTGTCACAGTGACCCCGATTATCCGATACCCTACAACTAATGGTTATCCTTTGCCAAGAGTCGAGTATAATAATGGAAAGCCTCTTTCGCTCCTTTATTTATTTTCCTTCCTTTTCCTCCGTACATACACAACTTTCATTTACATTTTGATGACACTTGTTCTGCAAGGTATATATCGTTGTTCTAAAAATTCCTTTCCTGCAATGCAGAACTGGCGTTGCGGGGTTCTGTAACGTACGTATAAATTACCCTTGTTTGTTTTCCTTACGACTAATCTATACCACTGTATACCCCTCCATTCGTGTTTCCATAGTTCCTCATTAGATGGGTGGGTACCGTTCTCAGCTAGCACTCTGCTGGCCCCGAGTTCGATTCTCCGACCGGCCAATGAAGAATTAGAGGAATTTATTTCTGGTGATAGAAATTCATTTCTCGCTATAATGTGGTTCGGATTCCACGTAAAATAAATCTAATCCTTCGGGCCATCCCTAGGAGAGCGGTTAATCAGCTCAGCGGTCTGGTTAAACTAAGGTATACTTTTTACATGATGTTCCTGTTTATCCCCTTCAAGCTATCATTTATGTTTATTTATCTATTTATTCCAGACGTTCTTTCCTCTCAACGGCTTTTATTGCTTTGTATTTAACTTCTGTAGCTCCCCTGTACATATGTTACTTCTCTTGAGTGAGCACCATATTCTTTAGAAGCTTGAATTTCAAGTCAGTGGCCCCCGCGGGCGTGTTCCATATGAATAGAGTTCATCTTCTGAATAGTATAATAATAATAATGATACAGACAATCTGTATCTTCAGGCAGTAAACAAGTCAGCATCTGAAACCAGGAAATTGTATCACTGACAATTTTAGATTTGCAAAGCGTAGAGTTAAAGATTAGATAAACAGGTACATTTTACTTTCAGACACACCTTTTTGAAATATACAGGACACGTCAGCATAAAAAAAAGGAACTGTGTAAGATCATAGCACTGAGGGTATGGGCAAACCTAAGCACTTGAGAAAATAGGTTGTACGGTCACCACTAATATTCAGATTTCTTTTACATGGTCTCAGTAATCAGTCGAAAACCCGAATTGACACCAGAGATGCTGCTCTCAGTCAGGCAAAACTAAACTGACGGGGGGGGGCAACCTGACTGCTTGACTGGTTGATTTATGTTACATAGCGTTGCAACTATTACGGTCATCGACGCCGAAAATCATATTAAGCTTTTGCTTGTAAACTGTTTGGACTGAAAATAAAATGAAGATTGAAAAAATTTTAAAATTAGAATATTTTTCTATCATTTCAGCCTGAGAGGAGGGAAAATTAAAAATTAAATAAAAAAAAAAAAAATTGTATAAGTACAAAAGTGAATATTTCCCTGACATTTCAGACTTAAAGGAGGAAATGATGTCAAACCCATCCACTCAACAAACAGCAACATACATACCCTAATTTCGGCAAAATAAGACTGTCGTCTCTTTGCATCGCGGATGTAATTAAATGAACGTAAAAGAGCTTTTTAATTATCGAAACTCGAAATACCATGTCCTATTGCTTTACCGACAGCAAAGACAGGAATAATATGACGTAAAAGGAATGTCTCTGTAGTTATACTTGTCCAATTTAGCAGCAGTGACTTTAGAATGTTTATGTTTATCAAGTCACCAATACAAAAATGTATGTATATATATATATATATATATACATAAAAGTGAAATATATATATATATATATATGCATATATATATATATATATATATATATATATATATATATACACACACATATATATATATATATATATATATATAAATATATATATATATATATGCATATATATATGTAGCTCGTATGTATGCATATATATATATATATATATATATGCATATATATATATATATATATACATGTATGCATATATATATATACTGTATATATATACACACATATATACTTTATTCCAAACACACATGTGCCATATAATCAACGCATACACAGCCGAAAGTCCCGACACTACTGTACGGACGCAAACTTTGCCCTTTAGTACAGCTGAGAGAGAGAGAGAGAGAGAGAGAGAGAGAGAGAGAGAGAGAGAGAGAGAGAGAGAGACCCTATGGGAAAACATCGAATTATTCTTCAATCACCAGTACTGATGGTGTATTGATATCCATCAAAAAAAAAGAATCTCTTCCCTTTATCAGATAAAGGAAAGGAAATTAGATTTTTCAGTTGAATGTGAAAGTAATCCTTTATCGTACACAACTGGATGGAAATTTATGAATAAATAAAAAGACAATGTCTAGTTTTTCGTTTTTTTTTTTTTTTTTTTTTTTTGATGGGGCATGTCATACGCAGACCTCACAGGAAAAAATATCAATGAAAAGTATGACGTCCTCGAAAAGATTTTGGCAAAAGACACCATTGCTGTATCACTGGTGACTGGAAGTTTGTCTGAAGAAATGGAACTAGTAATAATAAAAAAAATATATGACATAAGGACATGTAAAATGACACGGCTTCTAAGAAAAAGATATGATCACAATACAAGTAGAGTGATATGTTTTCTTTTTCAGGGCGGAGGGAGCAGGGAGGGGTTTTTACGTGTTAGGTCAATTTACCTGCAATATAACCAAGAGTTTCACGAATACCATGTTTTAGATAACAACATTAACGCAAAAATTTGTTTCCGGCTCTCTTGAAAAGTGTTGTTCAATATGGCATTTTCCTGCACAGATATAGATACAAATATGCCTGTCTCTGTCTCATTTAAAAAAATAGTTGTCTCTCCATTTGCAATGATTCTATAGATATACCCATCATGCATATAAAAAAGCAAGTATACAAGGGTACACAAGGATCACTAAATATAAAACATGTGAAGTAACTTTAGATTAAGAATCTCTCTTGTTCTGTGAATTTAATTATGATTAAGAATCTCTCTTGTTCTGTGAACAATTTGATTATGATCAACAAAAAAAAAAAAAAAAAAAAAAAACAGACGGTTCAAACATAACCTTTACGTCAGCACAGGCGCGTTCCATTTCCATCGTGAATGTAAGACTCTATTCTTATATCAAGCCTGAAGATGTAGGCTCTCGCATTCTTCGTATTTTCCCCTTCTAACAAGGTAACAAGGTAATACCCCTATTCCTAATATATTCCATTACATGAGTAGGTCGGAAACATCCCGGGGCCCTAATCAGGTAACTCTGTTGTCAAGCTAACATAAGGAGGTCTCTGAGTAGGTAAAGAATAGGCTATGAATAGCCTATGAAATGTATATATTACGCTTGGGGATAACCTACCCTACAGTGAACATTATACTACCATGGCCCTCTGATCTGGTTCGAGCTATGAAATGGCAGTGTTGAATTTAGACAGAATCTCGTTTTGTTTTCTTCCGGTTACGCAGAGTTACTTCCCGATTTCATTAGGTCCTTTATTCCCCACACCGCTGGACTGTGGAACAGCTGCCAATGTCGTGCACTTGGAACTTCCGAAGTTCAAGCGAAGACGCAAATCATTACTACCCTAATACAATTCAACTGATACATTAATATTTTACTTACATTCTTACTATTTTAATATTTTACTTACATTCTTACTTATTTTAATATTTTACTTACATTCTTACTTATTTTAATATTTTACTTACATTCTTATTTATTTATTTGTTAATTTATCTGTTTTTCTAATAACTTATCTCTTTCTTTATTCTCCTCTACCTTCTGTTACTTCTTTCGAAAGAAAACCATAATATTTTTTGAAAGCTGAAATTTCTAGTCAATGACCCCTATGGTGGGCTTGTTCCACATGATAGGGTTCATCTTCTCGATTGTAATAATAATAATACAACCATTTCAAACAATCTCTTACTTATTACTGCAGCGAGCCTTATTTCTCTGAATTAGAGCACATACGAGAACTGACATGGATATTTGTGCGCGCACGAGAATATTCCTAATTTTCTTTCTAAAAGTTGCAACACACAAAAATGGTCATCTCACTGTCATCGTCAATGAAGACTGCTATGAGCTATGGGCTTTTTCCAAGGCTGGTATACCCAAACATCTTGCAGTCTGGAAGTACTTATTTTTCAGAAAGAAATTACTGCAGATCACATATCTCCTTCAGCAAAAGATAAATAGATAACTTATAAAAATAAAATATACGAAAACTAAACACTTATACTCCGTATCCAGAGTAAAATATAAAAAAAAACTCTTATAAAAATAAAATATACGAAAACTGAACTCTTATAATCCGGATCCATCTTAAAATAGAAACAACTATTCTTATAAAAAAAAATAAAATATACGAACGCTAAACACCTTGAATCCGG
The DNA here is from genome assembly GCF_040412425.1 of Macrobrachium rosenbergii. Classification (NCBI taxonomy): domain Eukaryota; kingdom Metazoa; phylum Arthropoda; class Malacostraca; order Decapoda; family Palaemonidae; genus Macrobrachium; species Macrobrachium rosenbergii. Next base: position 45,659,462 of record NC_089746.1, read on the forward strand.
ATACATCATAAAATCTAAACAACTATTCTTATAAAAAATAAAATGTACGAAAACTAAACACCTTGATTCTAAATCCATCTTAAAATCTAAACAACTACTCTTGTAAAAATAAAATATGCGAAAGCTAAACACTTAAAGTCCGAATCCATCTTAAAATCTAAACATTTTTTTTTTTAAAAAAAAAGCTATATAAAAACTAAACACCTTGAATACGAATCCATCTTAAAATCTAAACAACCACTCTTATAAAAATAAAATATACGAAAGCTAAACACTTATAATCCGGGTCCATCTTGAAATCTAAACAACTACTCTTGTAAAAATAAACTATATGAAAAATAAACATCTTGAATCCGGATCCTCCTTAAAACCTTTTAACAAATATTCTTGATCTGTTGGCCAACTTCCATCCCACCATCACTTTCCATCGAAATTCTTCAGTAACCTTTTTACTGTAATTTTTTTTTTATTTTGTTAATCAACAGTGAGGGACAACAAAGAAATAAATACATCAGCTCCGTCGCATTCTGTTAGCAAAGGCAACAAAAAAAATTACAAAACAAAACAAAAATAATCCTTATTTTTCCTCTTCTCTTTAACTGTTTAACCCATCACCTCATACCTCGACCTTCTTTACTTCCACTTTCCTCCATTTATCATCCATTAACAATGATCTCCTTTGTAGTCCTCCCCAAAAAAGTATCTCACCATCGACTCCACTTTCTCTTTACAAAGCATCCTAACCCCGCCACCTCTCTCTCTCTCTCTCTCTCTCTCTCTCTCTCTCTCTCTCTCTCTCTCTCTCTCTCTCTGATATCCTGCGTATCATGTTTCTCTTAAAAGTCCTACAAAGACGAGAACAAACATCAAAGCCTCGATGGCGAACCTCGTCAACTTTACAATCTTTTTTTTTAGTTTTAGTTTTCTGTAAAAGAAAACTATTTAGATGGAGTTTTGCCTGTCCGTCCGCCCTCAGATCTTAAAAACTACTGAGGCAGAGGGCTGCAAATTGGTGTGTTGATCATCCACCCTCCAATCATCAAACATACCAAATTGCAGCCCTCTAGCATCAGTAGTTTTTATTTTATTTAAGATTACAGTTAGCCAGGATCGTGTCTGGCACCGCTGTTGGTGCCAACAACACGGGCCACCACCGGCTGAGAGTTTCAAAGGCCGTGGCTAAGAGTTTCATACAGCGTTATACACTGTACAGAAAACTCGATAGCGACGAAGAAATTTCGGCGCATATTTTACTTGTTTTATTTAATTCACAAGTTTTCAAAGATTTTCAGTTTCAATGTATTCAGCAATACTCGTGTCAAGAGTCATCTATTTTTTTTTTATTTTTTTTTATTGTTTTACTTTCGATGATTCATGAAGAGTTTATCTTCTTTTCCAATCTGAATGGTTAACTTAATTTACTGCTGCTGCATTGTGTCATTCTTAATTCTAGTTTCTAAGGCCTGATTCGCTCTTCGTGACAGTTTCCACTACTGCTTTCAAAAGCATACTCATAACATGAGTATGATTTAAAAACCAAAAATTAAAAACCAAATGGCTTTTACAAACAAAATCTTATTTATTACATTTTCCAATGAAACGGTCTACTAACAATACACTCGTTACCAACAACTAAACTAGTCTGTGGAGTATTATGACGACTTGAACGAATTTCAATAAAAAAAAAAAATACGAGGCTACATTTTAAAGCGGTTATGAACAGATTTCACTTCAACGCTGTTATGAAGAGAATTCATTTCAACGCTGTTATGAACAGAGTTCATTTCAACGCTGTTATGAACAGAATTCATTTCAACGCTGTTATGAACAGAATTCATTTCAACGCTGTTATAATTCCTCGTTGGACGGGTCGGTAGTGTTCTCGGCTAGCACTCTGCTGGACCCGCATTCGAGTCTCCGGCCGGCCAATGAAGAATTAGAGAAATTTATTTCTGGTGATAGAAATTCATTTCTCGCTATAATGAGGTTCGGATTCCACAATAAGCTGTAGGTCCCGTTGCTGGGTAAACAATTGGTTCTTAGCCACGTAAAATAAGTCTAATCCTTCGGGCCAGCCCTAGGAGAGCTGTTGATCAGCTCAGTGGTCTGGTTAAACTAGGGTATACTTCAACGCTGTTACGAACAAAATTCTGCTCGATCTGTGCATGCGTTGTAGAAATGTGGTCCGGAAGCAAAAGATGTTAACACTTTAATAAAAGCTAGACCCAAAGCACAGCCACTCCCAACAAGACCACTTTGAGCCAAACGAACTCTATGGAAACGAGTTACTCTCGATACAAAGGCCGCAGTGTGGCTATCGCTTTACAAAAGGGAAGTGATTTGTACGTTATCTCCTGTCGAAAATAAAACCAGTGTTGTACGAACTTTTGGTTGTTTAATTATTTGTCTTTTTCTTCCTACGACCGGATAAAATATGGGGGCTTTCGAATTTTTCTTTCTTTCACAAAGTCTTTCCTTTCTTCTCTTTTAGGCGGTCTGTTCATTAACTTTACTCTAACGTCTTCTTTTCTTGATTTTCCTCTCAAATTTAACTTTATTTTACTCTCTTCTTTAACTCCATTTTCTTTTTTCTCAAATTTTTTAACTCTCTTCTTTAACTACCATCTTTTTAACTTCATCATCACCATCTCTATTTTAACTTTCATTTTCTCTTACTATAACTTTATTCTTCTCTCTTCTTTAATTTTATTTCCCTTTCTTCTTTAATTTTATTTTCCTCTCTGCTTTACTTCTCTCTTCTTTACCTTCTCTTCCTCTCTCCTTTAACTTCTCAGCCTCTCTTCTTTATTTTCTCATCCTCTCTCCTCTAAGTTTATTCTGATGTCTTCTTTGACTTTCTTCTCCTCTCTTCTCTAACCTCCTCCTTCTCCAAGTCAGTTTTCCATTTGACTTCCTTCTCTGCAACCTCTTTTCAACCTACATTTCCTCTTGACGTTTCTTCTGGCAAAACTCTCGGTCGCATTTTATACTTCCAATAAAAAAAACGTCACGACCCTTCAGGTTCGATATCATACCTGCTCATCTCCTGAAGTTTATTTTCAGTTTTTATCGCATGATGAAGAGTGAAGTTTATGCCAAAACTTTCCGTTGACTTTCGTTTATAAATGAAGTTCTGTTTAGAATCGGCTTTTTAATTATCTTTTTCTCATAATTTAGAGAGAACCTTGATTAACAGGCCTAATTCGGGTCATTTATAAGGGCTTAGGAAGGATTTCCCAATTAAAATTGTGCTTTTTCTGGATATTAAAAAAATAAAAGACCCCCTTACAAAATCTGAATTCATAACTGCTCGTTAGTGATGTTCTGATTTGATTTTTGTTGGCTTAAGCATAAGAAGCAACATTCATCAGTAATTTATTTTCTTAAAAATATTCAGAAATTCATTTGAGTCGGATGTTAACACAAACAATACTTCGGTGTTAGAATTATCGCACTTTTTATTTGATTTTTGTGGCGTCAGTCATATGAAGCAACATTCATCAATAATTTTCAATAATTTCATTTAAGTCCGATATTAAGACAAAGAATACCCTGGTGTTATAATTATCTTAACGATGTGGACGTTTAACGTAGGTTAAATCTTTCATGACCAATTTTACAGAAATAATACAGCAGGAAGAGGAAGGTCGCAAACAAATTTAATCATTTTAAACAATAAAAGTCAACGTGTTTTCGTACTGAGCGCACACAAAATAAATGTACAGCGGACGTCGAACACGTATCTAAAATATCAACACACATTTCCCAGAGCATCGTGCAAATTTCTATTTGTGATACAAAGCTCTTCAAATTCATTTTGGAAAGAGCAAACAGACAAGCCTCGAGTGACACACAGGAGCAATCATCATCGGCCCTTCACCCATATTTATTCAGCTCTTGTGTTTCATACCGAAACGTGAGTTTCTATAAAGCGGACAGATCTGAAATTGAAAATATACACCTGACTGACATGAATGTTTGAGGGCATAATTTGGCTACATACGCATACGCGTACATCGATGCGAATAATGTTCTGGAAAAACAAGGAAACGAGCATATATTTGCGCTTGAGTACAAAGACGATTTTTGCTTATTGATTTTTAAAAATGGAATTTTTAATTTTGTAAATAAACATCTATAGCTGATTACTTCGTCAGATAAGAAATTAAACGAATACATTAGCAAACGAAAAATCTACGCTGCTCTAGAATAAAGCGTATTTGAATTTCAACGAATTCGCTTGAAAAGATAAATATTATTCTAGATATAGAAGATAATTAAACTACAGTAAGAATAGAAGATAAGAGGAAAAGATCCACTCAATTTCAGCAAATTCTCTGGACAAGTTATAAGGAAATTTTCCATAAACAGAAGAACAGCTATGGATAACATTTTACTACTACTGAATTTTTCAAGCTGCAAAAATCCTCGACGATGGAATACACAATTCATTTGTCTGGAAACTTGTTTTGGGAAAGAATTGGATGGCATTATCCAGAGAGAGAGAGAGAGAGAGAGAGAGAGAGAGAGAGAGAGAGAGAGAGAGAGAGGGGGCTCATTTTCTCTCTAAGCATCTTAGATATAACCTAAAATGAGTTTCATCACGAGAGAGAGAGAGAGAGAGAGAGAGAGAGAGAGAGAGGGGCTCATTTTCTCTCTAAACATCTTAGATATAACCTAAAATGAGTTTCATCACGAGAGAGAGAGAGAGAGAGAGAGAGAGAGAGAGAGAGACTTATTTATAAGCATCCCGGTCAAAAGGAGAGTGTCATAAAAAACAGAGAGAGAGAGAGAGGTAATAAATGAGGAAATCGATGTTTACCAGGGAAAATTTTCCTGCAGACTTCTCTGAATGGAACCCATCATTTCCATTTCCTCTGTTAGACAGAACCATAAACCTCCCTGGTTTTTTCTCTGTGTAATAATAATAATAATAATAATAATAATAATAATAATAATAATAATAATAATAATATTATTATTATTATTATTATTATTATTATTATTATTATTATTATTATTATTATTATAATAAAAATTTATATTATTAGTATTTACGTTATACGAATTTATAACGTAAAAAAAAAGACTAAAATCTTCCTTAAATAATTGTTCTTATCATTCGAATTCATAACGAGAAAAAACAAATAAAAATGTTACAACGATGTTTTGAAAATATATTAATATACAATAAAAATTAGACCTTTACAGTGACCTCCCATTCTTTGCGTGAATGGGACGCGCTGAAAGGAAAACAACGGAACAACCAAACTGCAAAAACGGAACAACCAGATGCAACAGGCGACTCAATATCGTGTTTCCGACTACGGCAAAGAGAAGCGATACCCAATAACTAATTGCAGCTCATAATTGCCGTAAATTTGAGTGGTCTGGCATGAAAGACCCCGGCGTATGTTGAAAGAGTTCTGACTTTTTCCGACTTTCAAAGTTTCAGGTATTTTTAAATTTTACTTTTTTTATTTTTCATAATATTTTTCATGTTAAGGATGGTAAAAAGGGATTAAAAAATTGCATTTATCATTTAAAATTTCGGTTTTTTTTTTTTCGAAGATATTTTTTAGGTTAAAGATGGTAAAAGGGATTAAAAAATTTCATTAATTAATTTAAATTTCGCTTTTTTATCATTTTTTAAGATATTTTTCAGGTTAAGGATGGTAAAAAGGGATTTAAAAATTACATTAATCCTTTTAAATTTCGCGTTTTTAATTTTTCTGAGATATTTTCCAGGCTCAACATGGCAAAAGGGAACTTAATAATTACATTAATCATTTTAAATTTCGCTTTTTTTAATTTCGAAGACATTTTCCAGATTAAGGATGGTAAAAATGGACTCGATAATTGCATTAATCATTTAAAATTCCTTTTTTTTTCATTTTCAAAGATATTTTTCAGGTTAAAGATTGTAAAAATGGACTCAAAAATTAGACAGATCATCGATTTGCGATTCTTATTTAAACGATATTCTTATCTCGTAGGGGTGAAATTTACTTCGCAAAAACAGGTCTTTGAAATAATGATAGAAGGATAATAATTATATAACGAGATACTTTGTCAACATACAAACAAACACAAAGCGTTCAACATCACCTCCTTACATCTTTTTAAAAGCGTTAAAAGCAATAATAATAATAATAATAATAATAATAATAATAATAATAATAATAATAATAATAATTTCTATACCTATTTTCTCCTTTTTCTGAAAAAATTACTTTCAAAAAGAAAACCTCTTAATATTTTAATCACAAAGAGCCAAAAAGTTTTTATAGCGTTATGACCTCCCTAAATAAAAAAAAAAAAAAAAAAACTATTGGCCCCCAAAACGTTTCCCTGTGGGACACCAGAGAAGATGGGTCTCAGAATTGAAAAAAAAAAACACAAAAACTCTCAGCATCCAAGCATTCAAACAGCTGAGAAAGATATCAAATATTTTTCCTTCTGCAAGTACCTTTCCTTCGCCAAGTACTAATATTAATGGGAATAGTATTAACCTCAATAATTAAGTAATATGGTAAAAACAGTCGCTTCTTTCTAATGAATATAATCTTTGGAAGTTTGAATTCCACGTCAATGGCTCTTATGGACTTGTTCCATATGAATAGGGTTCATCTTCTGAATAATATAATAATAATAATAATTCTGTGCGAGCAATTATTATTTTATATGAATTCAAAGTCGTCTAGATGTCGTGAAACGCACAAGAAATAGGGTCATCACTAATTATATGACTTTCCAATGTTCGTTTAATCAGCTGCAATTATAGAAGAGTTAACTAGGGCACTGATCTTATATTTGAAAATCTCACTTAAATTAGCGTTAATAGAATCAATACCTACATTGTACTCAATGTACGATAAACAATTACTTTCCTTTGCTTTTCCGAATTAAGGATTAAAAAGGTGAATTATCATCGAACATTAGTGATTAGAAATAAATATAGAATAATTACATTTACCTTTGGGACCTTTGGGATATTCATTTAGATTCGTCCGCTGTCACTTAAGCATTGTCATCTGCCCTGTGATCATT
>NC_089746.1:45671511-45674011 GCF_040412425.1 Macrobrachium rosenbergii
AGAGAAAAGAGAGAGCATCGACGTGGAGGCAAACTGGAGAATGCTGACGAAGAAAAAAGTAGAGAACCTGAGTGTTAGAAGGCTGCTAGAAAGATTTTGGATTCACAGAATTACTTTTTGGAAAAGCAAGGTAAAATAGTAGGGATGATCAATATCGTCCGTAAGAAGGAATCCCAAAAAGATCATAGAAGACGACTCGATAAAAAAAAAAAACTGCTTATATGTCAGAAAAAGAAGTCTAAGTAATGGTTAACGCGATGTTAAAATGATCTAAAACCTTCGGGATTTTCCTTGAAGACATTTTGGAATCCTTCAGTCTCCGTATCCTGGAAGGACGAGAGAATTGCTATTCGGTCATGCGCTGAACTCCGAAGTCTCCAGGAACAATCTCTGAGATGGTTAAATCGGCATGAAGGCTTCAGAGACATCAAGTGTCATATTTGAAAAGCTGGGTAAGAGAAAGCAAAGAGTATGGTGAAGGGACTTGGATATCAAAACAGATCGTTTAAAAGTTAACTCCATCACCGCAAAAGAAATGCAAATTAAGAAGAGGACAAGAAAACAATAAGAAAAAGGCCGTCCTCAGGATGGAGTCCAAAAGCTGCCTACACAAGTCCTCCTCAAAGGACAAGGGTGAGGCCTAAAAGCCCCCTAGGCTCGCCAGTCTCTTGAGGGCAATCTTGAAGGGAAGGGTCCGAACCAGAGGCTGCTTCCTCGGAGGAAGGCAGGTATCCTGCCAGGCTGGGGAAGCGGGCCTGGAGAGGATCCAAGAACTTCAAGGATGAGGCCCAAAAGCCGCCAAGGCTCGCCAGTCTCTTGAGGGCACCCTTGAAGGGAAGGGTCCGACCCAGAGGCTGCTTCCTCGGAGGAAGGCAGGTATCCTGCCAGGCTGGGGAAGCGGGCCTGGAGAGGGCCCGAGAACTTCAAGGATGAGGCCCAAAAGCCCCCAAGGCTCGCCAGTCTCTTGAGGGCACCCTTGAAGGGAAGGGTCAGACCCAGAGGCTGCTTCCTCGGAGGAAGGCAGGTATCCTGCCAGGCTGGGGAAGCGGGCCTGGAGAGGGCCCAAGAACTTCAAGGATGAGGCCCAAAAGCCCCCTAGGCTCGCCAGTCTCTTGAGGGCAGCCTTGAAGGGAAGGGTCCGACCCAAAGGCTGCTTCCTTGGAGGAAGGCAGGTATCCTGCCAGGCTGGGGAAGCGGGCCTGGAGAGGGCCCAAGAACTTCAAGGTTGAGGCCCAAAAGCCCCCTAGGCTCGCCAGTCTCTTGAGGGCAGCCTTGAAGGGAAGGGTCTGACCCAGAGGCTGCTTCCTCGGAGGAAGGCAGGTATCCTGCCAGGCTGGGAGGCGGGCCTGAGAGGGCCTGAGAACTTCAAGGATGAGGCCCAAAAGCCCCCAAGGCTCGCCAGTCTCTTGTGGGCACCCTTGAAGGGAAGGGTCCAACCAAGAGGCTGCTTCCTCGGAGGAAGGCAGGTATCCTGCCAGGCTGGGGAAGCGGGCCTGGAGAGGGCCCAAGAACTTCAAGGATGAGGCCCAAAAGCCCCCTAGGCTCGCCAGTCTCTAGAGGGCAGCCTTGAAGGGAAGGGTCCGCCCCAAAGGCTGCTTCCTTGGAGGAAGGCAGGTATCCTGCCAGGCTGGGGAAGCGGGCCTGGAGAGGGCCCAAGAACTTCAAGGATGAGGCCCAAAAGCCCCCTAGGCTCGCCAGTCTCTTGAGGGCAGCCTTGAAGGGAAGGGTCCGACCCAGAGACTGCTTCCTCGGAGGAAGGCAGGTATCCTGCCAGGCTGGGGAAGCGGGCCTGGAGAGGGCCCAAGAACTTCAAGAATGAGGCCCAAAAGCCCCAAGGCTCACCAGTCTCTTGAGGGCATCCTTGAAGGGAAGGGTCCGAACAAGAGGCTGCTTCCTCGGAGGAAGGCAGGTATCCTGCCAGGCTGGGGAAGCGGGCCTGGAGAGGGCCCAAGAACTTCAAGGATGAGGCCCAAAAGCCCCCAAGGCTCACCAGACTCTTGAGGGCAGCTTTTAAGGGAAGGGTCCGACCCAGGGGCTGCTTCCCCGGAGGAAGGCAGGTATCCTGCCAGGCTGGGGAAGCGGGCCTGGAGAGGGCCCAAGAACTTCAAGGATGAGGCTAAAAGCCCCCAAGGCTCGTCAGTCTCTCGAGGGCAGCCTTTAAGGGAAGAGTCCGACCCAGAGGCTGCTTTCTCGGAGAAGGCAGGTATCCTGCCAGGTTGGGGAAGCTGGCCTGGAGAGGTCCCGAAGGGCGAGGGCCGAAGGCTCCTTAATGAGGCCAGTTCTTTGAGGGCACCCTTGAAGGGGAGTGTCTTCTCCAGAATAGGAAGGCATGATTCCTTGGAAGATTTAATAAGAAAATCATTGCAGCTTGATTTCCCATTAACAGAATGATCTTTATTACTCTATTTCTCTTTTCCAGATGACTAAATCTTCATCACTTAGTTTATATCAAAATTCTCCCATGGCAAGAACTCATTCAGGGGAAAGAGTATTTCGTATT
>NC_089746.1:45676511-45704011 GCF_040412425.1 Macrobrachium rosenbergii
GTATATATATATATATATATATATATATATATATATATATGTAAATGTATATATATCTATATATATATGTATAAATATAAGAGAGAGAGAGAGAGAGAGAGAGAGAGAAGAGAGCATGCTTGTGATCGATATTGGATTGGCAAGGTTTCCAATAGGCTAAGATTATTGAAAACTGACAAACTGAAATTGAGGATATACTGGATGTGATGCAAAGAACACAAAAAAAATATGAAATATGGTTTTCGAAAAGATTGACCCCAATTACGCGAGTAACCACCGAAACAAAAACAAGCATTATTATTATTATTATTATTATTATTATTATTATTATTATTATTATTATTATTATTATTATTATTATTATTATTATTGAAGTAACCTTGAACTGAATATTACTTCTTTATAAATTCCTCACAGCAGAATGCCAGTATGTAAAAATAAACGAAGAAAAGTAATTAGTAAATAAAGAAAATATTATATATATATATATATATATATATATATATATATATATATATATATATATGTGTGTGTGTGTGTGTGTGTGTGTGTGTGTGTGTGTGTGTGTGTGTGTATAATGTACCACAAAAATTAAACAAAATAATAATATTACCCATATCGATTTCGTCCATTCGGTTGTTTTCAAGAGAGCTGAAAAACAGCAGCATTAGAACCTTACCATACATACTATGGTGAAGAACAGCACAAACCAACAAACAGGTAAAGCTGTTAACAGCAGGAAAAAGGGGGGAGGGGAGAGTAATCCTTCTTCAGACTTTCCCTGACAAAGGATGGGTCTGCCACTTACAAATCCTGTTTTCTAAGGACACCCAATCCTTATATCCTCACGTCTGGGTTAGGGTTATTTCCTAATGGAAAACTGACAGGTATATTATTTTGTTGTCATCTGGATCAGACAAAACTAAAAATGCTTAATGCCACGGTACTTTTCACATTTTCCTTTCGATTGAATGGGTCAAGGTTATTTATCCCTTGGCTGGTATCCTCTATTCTCTTTTAGAGCTTCATTCACTCGCAGTACAGTCTATCATATTATTGGGATGTACAAGATTTTAGGGTCTGCTTAACCCTGATAGGATTCTCGTTCTCTGTGACCTGAACGAAACTATTTCTTTTCGTGGATTTCTCAAATATTCTTAAGTTGTACAGTTGCTTTTTCCAGGTGTTTTTCCCGTTTGGCCTACATAGAATTTGTCACATACCGTGGATCTGAAATAAACCTACTTTGGTTTTGTCAGGAGATCTTTTTTTAGGATTTTTTACTACAGTATATTTTTCATAATGTTAGAACATCTCTGAAGTCTTATGCAAATAGGGAATTTCAAGTTATTATTTATAGAAGTATAAGTAGGCTTTTTGCGTCGCCCAGCTCCCAGCTTTCAACACAAAAATTCTCTGTATGTGAGCATGTGTCTTGTCCGTGCATGTTTATTGCACCGTGCATTCTACTATTCCGTTAGTGAATGTGCGTTTGTGCGTGCTTGATTACAAATGTTTAAAAACTTTATCAATCCGTTTTACATTATTTTTTTATTAATAACTCAACTTCTGGCTTTTCTGTTTCTCTCTTTCCGTAACAAAATAGAGATCTGAATTTATCATAGTCTTTCACTGGCAGTGCTTTCAAAATTCATTCTTAAAACACTAAAGGAAGATGTTGGATTAACATTTAAAACCTTGCATATTTAAATGGCTAGTATTTTACTTTGCAATGCAGGGTGGCAGACAAAACATGAATGAAACAATATTTGCATATTAACAGCAGTAAGATTCACAGCAGGAAACGAAAATATAATAAAAATTATAACTATTATTCTTGTTTTTACCGATGTTGAATTTGCTTCTACCATAAAAGTGGAAAAAAAAAACTTATAAAATTTTATTTTACCATCCCTTGAACCAAGCTTGGCCTACTATCACTGTCCTGTACAGTATTATTCGGCAAGACAGAAAATACAACAAACATAAATGGTGTGTTTTGAACCGCTACTCCCAATTACTGATGGAAAAGGTCAGCTGTGAGAATGACCCAGGACACAGACAGAATGTGTATGACTGGGGCCATCTGTTCCCGTCAAAGCAGTGTGATATTCGTTTCCGGAGGCGCCTTTGATTTATGACAGACAAAGGTTCCGATCAATGGAGATTTCTCTCTCTCTCTCTCTCTCTCTCTCTCTCTCTCTCTCTCTCTTACCGTCGTACGCTTTATAGGGACTTCAGATAACTGTTTGTTAAATGTCGTGTACGGATTTCTTTCTTGTATTCATTACAACAGAGTGAAACGTGCTTCGCTAAAGCATGGAGAGAGTAGTCGCTCAAGAATAAAACTAATAAAATCGCCTACATTTACATAATCATCAACATAAACACGTTGGTTACAGATTATGCCAGCACAGACTCTTGAAACTGAACACACGTCGATAGCTTATAGCATACACATCACAAACAAGTGGAATACAAGTCAGCGACTTATTGGTAGTCCTAAGCAGTGCTTTACATGATTATCCAGCACTTGCCGAAGATTCGTTCTCCACTTAAGCTGATGACTTGTTCTCAACCTGTTTGTGATATGTATGCGACAAGTCCCCAACATGTTTATGACATGTTTTACCGCAGTGTGGACGCCTCCTAAGATTATGATGGTAGTTACGAAAAATTTAAGACGCGCCAAATACACACACACACACACACACACACACACACATAACAGTATTTCCTGGAATTTAACAAAACTCGGCAACTTATCGATGCTTCTAAAGACTAAAAATCCGCAACGAGGCTTTCGTGTGTTCAAGAATAACGAGGAAACTCTTATTCTTAAGTAGGTTAGTAGTCTATTCTTCAGAAAGTTAGTGTTTCTATGGAGAACTCAACTCTCATAAGGAAGTGGTAGTTAAACGGAGTTTTATGGGATGCAAAAACACTTTCATCGCACCTTGATTGCGTCTGCATGGTTTGATATTAAATCACTTTTTTTATTACTTTTACTTATTATCAACATGACTTGCGTTGTCATTTCGTTCTTCCTTTTGCTCAAATTGAAAGGTTTTATGAAACGTTTCAAGAAAGGCCTTTCATAAGACCACCCAAATTTTTATAGCTTCGAATTTTCCTCAGCTTCATTTAACACGACCTAACGCTCTGCGTAATAAATGCTGCACAGGGGCTTCGTCGTGCCGTGTCGTGCCGTGCCGAGGCTAGTCGAATCGAGCCGTACCGTGCCGTGCATAGCCGAGTCGACCCGAGCCCAGTCGAGCCGTGCCGAGCCGAGCCGAGCCGAGCTGAGCTGAGCCGTGCCGTGCCGTGCCGAGCCGTGGTGTGCCGTGTCGAGCAGAGCCGAGACCTGCATGGTTCGAAAGGAAAGACAAATACACGACAGACAATATAAAGAGCCGGGTGTTCTTCATGTCTTTACGAGTTTTATTTTTCTAGCAATCGTAATCCGCATTCCGATCTTTTCGTCATCTTTCGATTTCCAGCAGCTTTTATCCGAGAGAAGCCTTTGCCATAAATATTTGCAGACGATATCGAATTGACGAAAGAAAATCGAGTCGATGTTTGAGTGGTGAATAAAGTCCATTTACGGTATCATGATCATTTCCATCGTCATCAACGTCGATTTCAATTGCCCCTTTCAACTAAAGGAGTGGACTGCATCAATGTTGAGTCAACAAAAATTATTATATGAAAATAAAACAGTCTCACATTCATTTAAGCACTAATGCAAACATGTTAGACTACTATGTAGTTATCATTTCGAAACAAGAATGCAACATACATGTATGTATGTATGTATGTATATATATGTATGTATGTATATATATATATATATATATATATATATATATATATATATATATATATATATATATATATATATGTGTGTGTGTGTGTGTGTGTGTGTGTGTGTGTGTGTGTGTGTGTGTGTGTGTGTGTGTGTGTGTGTGTGTAAAGCAATGTGAGTACTTTATAAACTCCATGATTATCTTCCCGCAGTCTTTCAGTCCGAGGTTCAGGACCGTATGTAACGTCCCTAGGGTAGGACATGCAGTCTGAAACCTCACATATATTACCGTCACTGCTGATGGTATGGGTACACAGTACTTATCAAAAGCCCCAGGAGAATATTGCTAAGCCCAATATGGGAGCCTTGCGACTCCAACCAACTTCCCTCTAAGAGCATTTTAAATATGTGTGTGTGTGTGTGTGTGTGTGTGTGTGTGTGAGTGTGAGGGAGACAGAGAGCTACAAAGAGAAGGAGAGAGAGAGAGAGAGACAGATGAAATGTGCTTGGTTAAAAGTGTGTGTGTGTGTGTGAGAGAGAGAGAGAGAGAGAGAGAGAGAGAGAGAGAGAGAGAGAGAGAGAGAGAGAGAGAAATGAGAAATTCTCTTATGAAGCTTCAGTGCAAAATCAGACCTCAATTTCACGCTGCTTCATTTTAAGCGAACTCACACCCTGAGACGCAGTGTTTGTTTTCAATATTACAGGGAAATGACTTGTTTCTCCTTCACGACAAGAACCTTTCAAAGCGCAAGAAATTCCAAATAGCATAACCTACCGTTAGTAGCGAGGGTCTCATTAAGGAACAAGAACACTAATAGCAAAATCTTGCTTAATAACACCAGGAGAGACCGCATGACAAATAGCCAAGCATAGCGCTGATGACTCCTCATGTTATATTCACGCAGGAATAAGTGGGTCCGAAAAATAAAGTAAGAAAAGAAAAAATGCGCCGAAGTCTCTTTGGCGCAATCGAGTTTTCTGTACAGCGCTACAGCGTATAATCAAAGCCACCGAAAATAGATCTATCTTTTGGTGGTCTCGAGCCGCGGTCCAAGAAACTTTAACCACGGGCTGGCGGTGGCTTGTCCTATATCGTTTCTAGAACCACGATTATGGCTAACTTAAACCTTATATTGAATAAAAACTACTGAGGCTAGAGGGCTGCAATTTGGTATGTTTGGTGACTGGATGGTGGATAATCAACATACCAATTTTCAGCCCTCTAGCCTCACTAGTTTTTAAGATCTGAAGGCGGACGGAAAAAGTGTGGACAGACAAAAAAAGTGCGACGAACAGACAAAGCCGGCACAATAGTTTTCTTTTACAGAAAATTGAAAAGGAAAAATGGCGTTCTCTTTCCTTTTAATTGTTTGTAGCTGGTGTAAGTTAAGAACTAATTTCATGAAGGAAAACTTTACTAGTGCCTGTCAACAGTTGGTATTAAATTCTCATACGAAATTTTAGCAGCAAAGCCAGTGGAAATTGATGAGAAAATGAATATAAATTTCTAGGACTTGAAACGAGCCCATTATTCAACTGTGATTTATCTTTAGATATATTTATTTCTCTTCTGGCAAGAATTTAAGAACACCAGCAGATTATGAATTGTATGAAAAATATAGAACAAAGACATATCAAGAACAAGGTAACTTAAACACAAGTTTTACCTTTTAAATTTTACACGAAGTAATGCACATTGTTTTAAATTTATCCCCAAATACTAATAGAAAACAAAACAAAAAAAACACCTAACATTCCACGACCATTTTTTAACAATAAGCAGCAGAAAAATGGAACATATTTAAAAACTGAAAAACGGCATTATTTTTGTATTTTCCTGTAACGCAGCAATACAAGCGCAATTTAGAATGCTGTTTGTCAAACTATTCCTTTCATCTTTTCGGGTAAGAATTAAGGTTCAACTGACGACAGCAGTTTTGAATCCGTGTTTACTCTTCCGGTTACACAAAGGAACTAACTGTGGCAGTAATATATTCTCGGTCACGCCAGTTTCAGCGTTGAATGTGCAATGAATATGGAGTCTGTTTGAGCAGGTGAGATTAAGTACGCTTTTACCTTGATACTAATGATAACTTTCTAAAAATTTGATGTATTATTAAAAGGTAAAATGTTTTCGTCCACATTCATTTCAACCATAATCATAAAAAGAAAAATTCAAATACAACACCAGTTCGCAATAGATATTTACATAAATACTATAATAATAAAAGTATTTTAAACTAGATTCATTACAACACCGTGAGAGCACAAATACCTTAGAATTGTATTTTACATTCTTGCTGTCAAGAAAAATACTGCATATCCGGAGGAAACAAGATTAAAGTGAGCAACAACATTATAACTCCACAGTGTGTACTTGAGTGTGTTCTAATAATAATAATAATAATAATAATAATAATAATAATAATAATAATTAACTATCTCACAATAAATTACTTTTTACATAAAATCTTTCACCTAAATGCAACCCGCATTCTTTTTTCCACAATTTCCAAGAAAGGAAAATCCCCTTAAAATAATTCTCTTTGTTACTGAGTAGCACACTGTCAATAATAAAAAAATCTGGGAAAAGAAACCTCTCCTATTCGTACTTAAATTCCTAATGGCTCTATACTGTATCACTGAAGCTGTAAAGTCAAAACTTATGTGGTTTTTAACTCCCCTTAATTAAGATAATGCTCTTTGTTACTAAGGAACGCGTTGCCAATTGTCAAAAAACCTGGGAAAAGAGACCTCTCCTAGTCATACTTAAATTCCTAATGGCTCTATACTGTCACTGAAGCTGTAAAGTCAAAACTTATGTGGTTTTTAATTCCCCTTAATTAAGATAATGCTCTTTGCCCGAGTTCGAGTCTCCGGCCGGCCAGTGAAGAATTAGAGGAATTTATTTCTGGTGATAGAAATTCATATCTCGGTATAATGTGGTTCGGATTCCACAATAAGCTGTAGGTCCCGTTGCTAGGTAACCAATTGGTTCTTAGGCAAGTAAAATAAGTCTAATCCTTCGGGCCAGCCCTAGGAGAGTTGTTAATCAGGTCAGTGGTCTGGTTAAATTAAGGTATACTTAACTTGTTACTAAGGAACGCGTTGCCAATTGTAAAAAAAAAAAAAATCTGGGAAAAGAAACCTCTCCTAATCGTACTTAAATTCCTGATAACTCTATACTAAATTCTTACTGAACCACTGAAGCTATAAAATCAAAACTTGAATGTGGTTTTTCAGTCATATAAAGATTTGGAGGAAGAATATCCATAAAAATATAAGTAAACGATCTTTATATCTGGAAAGTCTACACGTCTAAGATAGGAATGATGAATTACGTTCATGAAACTTTGAAGTGCTCATGACAACATGCCGGTAACAATTGCAGAGCCATGAGAGAGAGAAGTTAAGTATACCTTAGTTTAGCCAGACCACTGAGCTGATTAACAGCTTTCCTAGGGCTGGCCCGAAGGATTAGACTTATTTTACTTGCCTAAGAACCAATTGGTTACCTAGCAACGGGACCTACAGCTTATTGTGGAATCCGAACCACATTATAGCGAGAAATGAATTTTCTATCACCAGAAATAAATTCCTCCAATTCTCCATTAGCCGGCCGGAGACTCGAACTCGGGCATAGCGCGTGCTAACCCACAACTGAGAGAGAGAGAGAGAGAGAGAGAGAGAGAGAGAGAGAGAGAGAGAATTTCTTACCAGAGAAGACTTTGTAGTCCTCTTGATACCATGCCGGTTATAGGTCCTAGAGAGAGAGAGAGAGAGAGAGAGAGAGAGAGAGAGAGAGAGAGAGAGAGAGAGAGAGAGATCGCTTAAACCACATCTAAAGACGCAGCACCCTTTTATTACCAGACTTGAAAGCGTTACACTTCATTAAGAGTTCGCAAAACAATCGGGCATTCACAAAGACTCGGTAATAACCGAATTTCGTCAGCGACTCGATATCAAAAGCGGGAACAATTATAATGGCGCAATGCAATTTGTCGAGAGAGAGAGAGAGAAAAGCCTCTCCTGATCTATCAAAGTGCGAAAGTAAACCTACTGCAACAAACTTCGATTATCGGTTTCCGATTCATCGTCGCCGTCGTCGCCGCCGCATCGTTAACAATCAGAAACTAATTCTGGAAACCTAATTAACAGGCTGTGGTGGGTTTGGATCCGTCTGTGGGGTTTGTCGTAAAGCAGTATGGGAATAGGTCATGAACACCTCGCTGTAGATGTGCGCAAGTTACCTGGTAAACGAGAGGGAAAGACTTGCACGAATAAGTCCATGTTGGGTGGTTAACGAATTTGATTTTTAGTTTTCTGTATCAGAAAGCTATTGTGACGGCTTTGCCTATCTTAAAAACTGTTGTGGCTACAGGGCTGCAAATTAGTATGTTGATCATCCACCCTCCAATTATCAAACATGCCAAATTGCAACCCTCGAGGCTCAGTAGTTTTTTTTATATTATTTAGGGTTAAGGTGAGCCGTGGATCGTTCGTCTGGCAGCATTTTCCGGAGGCGGCAGGCGACACACCCTTACTTGACCGCGTCTGGAGAGACTATCAGGTACGACCGGCCGGTCGGTCGTACCTGATAGTTTTATACAGCATTATACGTTGTACAGAAAACTCGATTGCGCCGAAGAAACTTCGGCACATTTTTTACTTGTTTATTTACAGTAATAAAAGTTGGCACTGCAGATACCTAGATTATTAACGACGTGGATTGAAAACAGCGGGTAGGGTTGGGAGTGGAGGGGGTGGTGTTTGGAGATGGGGGTGCGAAGAGGGGGGTGTGAATAGGAGCCACGAATTTTTTAAGCCAAGACAGGTGGCGCAACTTTGTTGCACGGATTCAAGTTGTATCAAGCTGTGCTGGATTTCTTCCTCGGGTCTAGGCTGTTTGTAGTACCCAAATGATAAAGTAGGATAAGGTGATAGTATGACTAATTTAAAAATAAATGAAAAGCATCTCTTTCCAATTATGCGCAACCTCTGGGGTTCACCTGGGCTCCACCTCTCCTAGATCATAGTCCCAGTTTGTTTTCAATAGTCACTATTACTTCGTTAAGATAGTTTCCTGTTGGGTTTCTGTTTTGAGTCTCACACAGTGTGCAAAGAAACCGATTTTCAAGTGCGGAAGGAGTTGCTTATTACTGTGTTTAATTATTTGTAATTATCATCTCATCTCCAGCAAAACTTACACAGGAGAAAAAGACTTGAGGTAAATGCTTTTACAAGCTGAACTATTTTATTATTATTATTATTATTATTATTATTATTATTATTATTATTATTATTATTAAGGATGATTATTATTATTATTATTATTATTATTATTATTATTATTATTATTATTATTATTACTTATTACTTTATTATTACTTATTATTATTAAGGATGACTTATTATCATTATTATTATTATTATTATTATTATTATTATTATTATTATTATTATTATTGTTCTACTACTATTAAAGCTGCCGCTATTAGTATTATCATTAAGGAATGTAAGGATGACTCCTTCAACTTAAGGAGTTATCCTTAAAACTTCCCATAACTTTTCTGTAGTTGCACAAAAGCGTTGGTGTCTTATATGATTTCAAATCTTAACCAAGTTCAGGAAGCCCATTTAAACTTTTAAAATCATATTATCTTTTCAGTGACAAGGCCTCCCGGATCCTAACTGTTAGAGAGAGAGAGAGAGAGAGAGAGAGAGAGAGAGAGAGAGAGAGGTCTTGGAAAATTACCTAAAACTTTAGGGGTATGAAACACAGAATGATGAGTCTAGTTTCAAACATTATATCCACGTACTTCTCAATAAGATGGAATTGGGTGTATATAATATACACCCGACTTAATTGGTGCTGACGAAAGATTGTTTTCTTATTCTTTTTTATTATTACTATTATTTACCTGTCCTTTGTAAAACAGACCGACAATGAACTGAACAATATCCCAGTGTCTTTCCCGAGGTAATGCGAATATTTTATTTCCTTTACAAGAAAATATTTTTGAAGAGGAAATAATAATAGGGTGTATAAATTTATAAAACCACTTCCATGTACAGATGCCTGGGGTCACTGTTTTGTTGAGAGAGAGAGAGAGAGAGAGAGAGAGAGAGAGAGAGAGAGAGAGAGAGAGAGAGAGAGAGAGAGAAAAAATAAATAAAAATTCTTTACATTCCCTCACTAGTAAATTCCTTGACCTCCAAACACAAAAACTTAACAGCTCGCTGCATTATATAATAACCAGAAAAAACTATGAGGTATCTCTCCTCTCTCTCTCTCTCTCTCTCTCTCTCTCTCTCTCTCTCTCTCTCTCTCTCTCTCTCTCTCTCTCTCTCTCTCTTTGTATATATATAAACAAACACCACGCCAGTGCCCCGGAATACTTTAATGAGGCCCCTTGTTCCATATAGAGGATGACGTAGCCTCCAGCAGTGTTGCCTTATATAATAATACTACCTTACGGTTTGACATGATTTGACTTTAATAATCTTTAAGTACGTTTGCAGTCGTCAAGCGTTTAAGAATGTCTAATTTATCGATATTCACTGTACCTATACTTCTAGGGCAACAAACGTAAACACGAATCTTTCCTTTAAACCAATCTGACATTTAGGAGGAGGTCAATCAATAACAATGACTAGATCTACAAAAATGAAAATAAACACCATTACTACGACTACTCCATCAAACCTTAAAGTAAATAATTACGATAACATTGACAATAATCCACAAAACAAACGTTCCTCCTACCTGACAGGTCACGTTACAGCTCATCAAATAATGACGAGTGCTGGAGTTTTTTTTTTTTTTACTCTCAAGGAATTATTTATATGTGAGAGATACCACATTAATCATCGTGAAAAAAAATCCCATACAGAGAATTCTCTTCCCCCCCTAAAACTAATATCATTCCCCAAGAGGGAATCGTTCACTCGAGATACAATTAGTCTTCATAAGAACAGGATACAAATATAGTGAAAGATAACATGTAATGGAAAAGTCAATCTCTCTCTCTCTCTCTCTCTCTCTCTCTCTCTCTCTCTCTCTCTCTCTCTCTCTCTCTCTCTCTCTCTCTCTCTCTCTCAGATCAAGACTTTAATAACACATTATGATAAACATGCCTACATATGTACAATATGTTGTGTAACACGACATGACCAAATGTAAAAAAATTTTTAAAAACTCCAACAACTATAACCATTATATAAATCAAGTCAGCTCGTTCGACCTTTCCCTAGGGCAATGGGAAAAACATCACTCCTCCCCAACCTTGGATATACATTACGTAATATATGTTCTACTGAATTACGAAGGAGCATCAGCCTACTTCTTTTAATACTACAGGGATTTGAAAGTTACTTACTTACTGATGGGTCCTATTCAGTGGAAGACTGGTTCGCTACACCAAATGGAAACCGGATTAAAAAATATGTTATCTATTAAAGATAACTACTTAACGTTAAGGCTATAAACTAGGAATTTTTCAGCAATATTTCATCTAATTCATAACTGCTAATATATACAAACCCAACTCTTAATTTACAACACTCCAAAACGTAAAAAATTATTAACTCTTCCACAAACTAAAATTTGACTTTAAAACATATTCTTCAGTAAACCTGGAGAGAGGATGATTACCTTCCTCATTCGGCCATCTGAAATTACACCTACTTCCAAGTCCCACGTTTTTTGAAAGGAAAAAGATTATAGGATTCGCAGACAACAGGAAAGGGTAGTATCATAAAATTTGGTTATAGAGGGGGGGGGAAACAGTCTTTAAACAGATGATCTGACAGTTATGATGATGATCATCTTAGTAGGTTGTAAATTCAAGAGTTCCACACCAGGCTTTTTTTTTATATCATTTAACACTTTGCCACAAACTCCGGAAGCCTTCAGCAAGAGCCTGTGCTGGTATAAAATATACGATAGACACCGATTGCCATCGTTCAACGCGTCATTTAATACTAGAATCTCAATAATCACCTGAGACGAAAAAAAATAGACGAAAAAGATTCTGAAAGGTGATCTGAAATGAGTTATTTAAAGAAGAACATTTATACCATTTTTGATGGCTTAAAAAAAAGAAATCATGATCATTTTTATTTTACGAATAAGAAAATGCACAATAAAAATAGAAATAGATAATTAAATGAATGAACAATCACCAGCACAACTCAACTACCCAGTATATGTAAGGGTGGAGATACAAAAAAATCATTGAAAAGTTTAAATAGACGAATAAATGTATAATCAGCACAATCTAAAAATCTAATATATAAAGGTAACAAGAGAGACAACGTGTGGACCAAATATACAGTAAAATACCCATGCTAAATATATCTCTCTCTCTCTCTCTCTCTCGGTAGCCTTACCCCTCATTACGGTGCATGCTTAAACCCCATTCCCTCACGAACCCTAAGCTTGTCTTCCATTCCCTCGTTAGAGAGACTCCTCTGCATAATGGACGGGGGACCGCCCGCCCCTTCGATAATTTTCACAAACATTCCCAAAACGTGAGTGGTGGGCACCTGAGGATCGTAATGGCTATAAGAAGGGGTCGATAACCACCACCACCACCACCTCCTCCTCCTCCTCCTCCTCCTCCGTAGCCTTCCTCGGTCGGTGTTTTGCTCCGTGACATCAGTGACATGAATGAAACGATTCTAACGTCAACTCGGGTCAGTCGATGTTGTAAGCCCTTCTTTCTCTAAGGGTATGTCCACACTTCAGTGAAGGATGTCATAACGCGTCGGTGACTCATCGCAGACATATCACTAACAGGTTGAAAACGAGTCAGAAACGACAGATGGAGAACGAACCTTGGGCGAATGCTGGATAATCGTAGAAGCAGAAGTTGGGACTACCAATAAGTCGTTGACATGTATTTAACTTGTTTGTGATGTGTATGCCATAAGTTGCTGATACGTGCTTGACTTGTTTTACTGCAGTGTGGACACGCTATCAGCATCACAACTCTGAGTTGCAAGCGTTCTTCTCTGTTCAGTCATTCTTATAAGACATTCGCTTATTTCCTTTTCTGTCCCAGATTTTTAGTTCTACTATAGGCTCCAATTTCTTTCCTTATACTATACGCTCCATTTTCTTTCATCATAGAGGGAGCCAGATTAGGACCGAGACTGTCAACAACCCAATGACCTCTCCTTGAACCACGAAGACGGTGTTACCAGATCTTAAGTGTTGTGGAGGCAAGCCCAGTATTCTCTGAAACTTTCATTCCATTGTGAATCTAGATTACCCATAAGACGACTGATGTAGAAAAGCTGTCGGCTTAAGAAGGTATACATAAAGCAATACGGTAGTGGTTTTCTTCATCCCTCCTGTAGACCGAAAAAGCACTGGAGATATTGAGAGTTTTGCCAGGGGATTATGGAAGCCAGGCGTGGACTGACACTTGGATAAAATGGAGAATGGACCGTTCCAGAAAATTATATATATATATATATATATATATATATATATATATATATATATATATATATATATATATATATATATATATATATATATAGCAGGTGGTTGGGGTGCTTAACCCCAGGTTGGCAATAACCAGGCTGCATAAACAGCATCAAAATGTCGTTTAAAATTATGATTTTTGCACGCTGAAATATAACACTGTCCTCGCGTTTACATATTCGTAAGTCAGTATTGTATTAAAATACATTTTCATCGTAGAGAGTATGCGTCAGAATGTACTTTCCTCCTGTGAGTATATAAGTCATAATATATTAACATCTTGGATATACACGTCAGAATATATTTTCCTAGTGAGGATATAAGCCAGAACGTATTTTCCTCATTCGTATGTTCAAGAGAATAAATTTCCATCGTGAGCGTGTACGTCAGAATATATTAATTACCCCCTTGAGCAAATTAAGTTATCGTAAGAATATATTTTACTCTTAAGTATATGAGTCAGAATAAATTTCCCTCGTGTACATAAGCCAGAATATATTTACCCCGTGAGTATACAAATCAGAATAAATTTTCCTCGTATGACCATAGGCAGGATATATTTACCCAGTGAGTATATAAGCTAGAATAAATTTCCCTCGTGTGTACATAAGCCAGAATATATCTTCATCATAAGTATATAAATCAGAATAAATTTCCCTCGTGTGTATATGAGCCAGAATATATTTACCTCGTGAGTATATAAGTCAGAATAAATTTCCATATTATGTACATAAGCCAATTATATTTTCATCGTGATTATACAAGTCAGAGTAAATTTCCCTTGTGTGTACATAAGCCAGAAGATATTTTCCTCGTGAGTCTATAAATCAGAATAAATTTCCCTCGTGCGCACATAAGTCACAATATATTTACCTCGTGAATATGTGTCAGAATAAATTTCTCTCGTCAGTACATAAGCCAGAATATATCTTCATCGCGAGTATATAAATGAGAAAAAATTTCCCTCGTGTGTACATAGGCCAGAATATATTTACCTCGTGATTATATAAGTCAGAATACATTTCCCTCATGTGTACATAAGCCACAACATATTTACCTCGTGAATATATAAGTCAGAATAAATTTCCCTCGTGTGTACATAAGCCACAGTATATTTACCTCGTGAGAATATAAGTCAGAATAGATTTCCATCGTATGTACATAAGCCACAATATATTTACCTTCTGATAAAATAAGTCAGAATAAATTTCCCTTGCTTGTACATAAGCAGAATATATTTATCTTGTGAAGAAATAAGTAAGAATAAATTTCCATCATATGTACATAAGCCAAAATATATTTACCTCGTGAGTATATACGAAAGAATATATTTTCCCTCGCAAGAATATTTTCCTTATGTGCTCATATATAACCCAAATAGCCCACTGATCGATAAAGAAGGACCTGAAACCACGATTCACACAAATGCAAAGGAGTTTTCCGCACGTATAAAAATCTGGAAAAAGAAACTCATAGGCTCTCAGCCTTATTCTTGGCGCGTGTCGCCGAACTAATCTCGCAGATCTACGAAGCCATAAGATTTCCGAGAAATTTGTCTTTCTTCAAACAAAAAAAAATATATATAAATGGTACTGAAAAACTTTGCTGTTTGGTTTCACATCAACTGTTCATATATTTTTATCCTTTTCAAAATGGCTGGTTGTTGCAAATCTTGCTTCTGTCTTGAAAAATATGCATGATATACCTATTGCCAAAATTCAAAACCAGAAAAATTACCTAATTTAAAATTTTAATTTTTTTTACTGTCGCAACATCTGTACATTTTTCAAAATTTTATGGACGTAATTTTAAACATAATTTTCAACCATGTCAAAATTACGCAGCTTTTTGCTATCAGAAATCGGTCTAATCTTCTTCCCAGTTAAAATGAACAATTAAATGGAAAAAGTCATTTTAATTTGAAATCAATTTTACATTTTTTTAACCGTTATAAACACTGCTGAATTTTTTTATATATAACTTCTATAACAATAAGGATGCTGGTGTATCCACAACAAAAAACAGAAAGAAAAATGAATTTCTAGTAAGAGGGGAAAATATATCGAAAGAGCCAAAAGACATTTAGAAAGAAAGAAAACGATGTAAAAGACGGAAGAACGTGAAGAAAGCGACGGAGAATGAAGAAAATGAGAGAAAATTAAACAGCATTAGGGATGAACTTATTATTAAAAGTAAAGCACTTGAACATAAAAGCAATTAAGGTGGGAAGGTCTGCGGCTCTTCTCCGTAATAAGTCTGTACGTATGTATGTATGTATGTATGTAATTATATAATATATATATATATATATATATATATATATATATATATATATATATATATATATATATATATATATATATATAATCCTATGAGTGAAATCTTTAAACCCCAAAGAAGTCATTTCCATAAATAAAAAAAGTAAAAGTGCGCCGAGGTTTCTTCTGCGAAATAGAGTTTTCTGTACAGCGTATAATCAAGGCTACCGAAAATAGATCTATCTTTCGGTGTGGTCTCGGTATAATGCTGTATGAGCCGCGGCCCATGAATCTTTAACCACGGTCCGGTGGTGATATGTCCTATATCGTTGCCAGACGCACGATTATGGCTAACTTTAACCTTAAATAATGATAAAAAAAACTACTGAGGCTGGAGGGCTGCAATTTGGTATGTTTGATGAGTGGAGGGCAGATGATCAACATGTCAATCTGCAGCCCTCTACCCTCAGTAGTTTTTAAGATCTTTAAAAGAAAACTAAAAAGGAGTCAAAAACGATTTTGGAGAAGCAAATACAGTCACCTATTTTTCTTCAAATGTAATTATTGGGGGAAGCAGCTGTGCCTGAAATATACCTACATCTGCTGACATGTCCTTGACTCAGATACGACAAATTAAACTCGAAATAAAACTTTACCTGGAAAAAGATACCAAAAATAGAACCTTCAGCAGCAGACCTTTCCAGCCACAGGCATAATCTCTCTCTCTCTCTCTCTCTCTCTCTCTCTCTCTCTCTCTCTCTTACGCCTCCACCGCAAGAGATATTCTTATTTCACTTAATTCTAGAATTCCTTCTGCGGCTTGGTCATCTAAGAACAGAAAGACATTTTTATTCACTCTATCACATTAAATCACCGTTTTCTAAGAATGCACTGTAATTTCGCTATATGTTCGCTAAGACTAATAATTCAGATATTCTACATTTCATCATTTAATTTTATTTCAAAGCTCTTATTCAAGGTCTAACGCTCATACGTGATTTCATACACCCCGTTTATTTTGAGGAGTATTGAAATAAAATTATATAATATATATATATATATATATATATATATATATATATATATATATATATATATATATATATATAAATATAATAATATATATAATATATATGTATATATAATTATATATATATATTAAATGTTATATATATATAAATATATATATATATATATTATATATTTTATATATATATATATATATAAATAAACAGAAAAACGTTAAATTTACTTATAATTCATCTCATTAAATGTTCTCACCATCAAACTGACAAAAGGTTGTTTACTTGCTTGCAATGTAACATTCTTATTTTTACATTTGTTTATGCCTGTCGCTAAATAACCTATAACTAATCAGTCAATCAATTTACTTTACATTCAGTAAAAACAGCGACCCCGACTAGGGATTAAGCTTAGAGGGGGAGGAAGATGCTTAGAAGACATCGAAATGATTTATGAATCGCGACTAACCGATGATCTTTTGGCATTTATCTTAACACTAAGCTATTCCGGCAAAAAATTACGATGAATATAAATCTTTTATGAATACCTGATATGAAATATATTCTAGAAGAAAATGCGTACATTTTGTCTCATGTCGCCAACACTTTACCAGAGTTTACAACATTTCACGAGAGTTTGCAACATATTAGAAGAGTTAGGAACATTTTACGAGTTTGGAAAAATTTACGACACTTTGCAACATTTTACAAGTCTGCAAAACTTTACGAGAGTTTGCAACATTTTACGAGTGTTTGCAACATTTTGCAAGAGTCTGCAACATTTTACAAGCTTTCAACATTTTATGAGTTTGCAATACTATCTAAATTTGCAAAATTTTACAAACTTTACATTTTACGAGTTGCAACATTTTACAGCACTCTGCATTACGAGCTTGCAACATTTTACACGTTTGCAACAATTTACAAATTTTCGACATTTTACAAGCGTTTGCAACATCGGCAACATCTTACGAAATTTGCAACAATGGTTGCTTTAGTGTTAGCTGACTATCCAAAGGGCGAGACAAATGAAATTAGCAAAAAACTACGTGAATTTTTCAAAAGTTTGCAACAATTTACAAATTTTCGACATTTTACAAGCGTTTGCAACATCGGCAACATCTTACGAAATTTGCAACAATGGTTGCTTTAGTGTGTAGTTGACTATCCAAAGGGCGAGACAAATGAATGCGTGCTAATTAGCAAAATGAACTACGTGAATTTTTCAAAAGGGTTCCGGTTGCAAGGCCGAGAATATGAAATATGTATTGATTCTGTTTATTCCGTGTTCATCCCATATTCCCTTGTTTCCAGACCTTTGTCAATTCTTGCATGAATACAAATACAACTTCTATGTTCTTCTTTCTCATATAAAGGTGTCTGCTTTTAAGAGTATGTTTGTATGTAAGTATATTTATTTATTGTTTGTAAACACAGAGACATACATAATATATATATATATATATATATATATATATATATATATATATATATATATATATATATATATATATATATATATATATATATAAAGTATATATATATATATATATATATATATATATATATATATATATATATATATATAATATATATATACGCACATGTATGTATGTATGTAGGCGTTTGTGTGCCTGCAAGTAAAGCATTAAAAAAAAAATAGCAGTTTTATCAAAAGACTAAATAACAAAGAGAGGTAACTATACCAACACTCATGGAATTTACGGAAACTGTAAACCAAACAGAGAGAGAGAGAGAGAGAGAGAGAGAGAGAGAGAGAGAGAGAGAGAGAGAGTTAAACGCTAAACAGCAATAGACAACTTAACAGGTTAATTACTGCGTCCGCCTCGTCAGGTACATTCGCAGTTCGCTCTGCGTGATAATTCGCAGCTTAAACCTTATTACGTTAAGAGTCGAAGATCCGTCCTGAAGGCTTTAGGCGGCTGAGGTGACATTCAGTACATGCACACATGATTTATGTCGCCATAAAAATGTTTTCAAAGGACAATATTTTGTTATTAGCGTCATTAAGTGACTCGCATTATCACCGACAAATTGGCTTCTGTCGTGTATGTTTATGAAGTGATAGGAATTAGTCTAAGCATGTTTTTTATTGTACGTTTTAGTGTGCATGAAACATCATGGGCAAATTGATTTACAGGTATGTGTATGTATGTATGTATGTATGTATGTATGTATGTATGTATGTATGTATGTATATATATATATATATATATATATATATATATATATATATATATATATATATATATATATATATATATATATATATATATATATATATATATATATATATATATATATATATTACATACATATATGTATAATATATATATATAATATATGTGTGTGTGTGTTGTGTATGTATGTATGTATGTACATATAACATATATAAATATATATATATATATATATATATATATATATATACTGTATATATGTATATGTACATTCATACATACATACATACATATATTACCTTTCAGACAATACAAGATTAACAACATACTTCCACCTTAGCAAGGACTGAAAAGAGAAGAGTTCGACATATCACGGTCATAATTTTCCCACCCAGTCAAAACGAAATTGTCTTTTCATTAGCGAATCTTTACCAGTGTCTATTTTTCTTCAGAACCTGCCAGTTTAGTCGACAAAACCCCGAAGAGTGTCCCGCCGTCATACTTTTTTAAAACAACTACAACGACAATGCGCTTCAGTTCTCTGTAACCCACGTCGTATACCGTCACATCGATATCCCCACCAGCAATACGTTTAACGTACGGACCAGTTACGGGAAATGACAGCTCTGAAATTTACTTAATGCCTCGGAAGGTACGACTGAGTTCTACGTCAGCGAGGAATCGATCACCTGGGCGAGGTGACTTCCAAGCCTTTTTCTGTCTCTGGTCACGCCGCCGCTTCACTTATTCGCCTTCTCTCTTTGTCTCTCAAGTCTCTATCTTTTTTTTTTTTTGTGGGTCTCTAACTTAACTCGATGCTCTACAACAGATGCTCTTTATTACTCTGTCTTATTTCTTTCTTATTCTGTTTCTGCACAACACGTTCTCTATCTCGCATAGCCGAAGTTTACTTCAATTCCTCATTTATTTTTTCTCACTTAAGGTTTCTCGTAGTTCTCTATCTAATACATATTCTGTTCTCTATCTTTACTAATACCGTTCTTATTCTCTATCTTTGATCATTGTTCTTTGTCTCGTATAGCCTAGGTTTACCTAAATGTCCTATTTTTTTTTTTTTTTTTTTACCATACTCTTTCTCGTGGTTCTCTTTCTAATTCCGTTCACACTCTTCGTTCTCCATCGCAAACCAACCATTTCCCTTCATACAAATATTTTTCCTTTTTACTTATGCCACTGTACCATAGTCAATTCTGCTGAGACTAATCTCTTTCACCCTCATTTCTCATTATAAACTCTTTAGTTTAACTTTCACCAGCCAATAATAAATGTCGTCTTATTAGACAAACGTCTCATAATAAATTATCCAAATTCTCCAGTCTGCTCTTTTATCAACAAATTATATCACACCACAATTAATTTACGAATTTCATGTTTTATAAATGCAATCGTTATAACATAACCAAGTATTCCACGGCAATATTTAGGCTACGATAAATTTTTAATCATTTGCATGTCTTGTATTATAAACCAGTTTAATAAAATTCCATTCAAAACTATTCAGATGTCTAGAATATATACAATATAAACAATTACTTTCCCCATTCAAACCTTCCGGAGAATTCTCAATCCATTACAGCGTACGCGCGCGCGCGCAATTCCGCATGAGCAGAAGCGTATACAAGCACCGTTTAATGGCAGGAAGGTCCATTCGTTCAACCAACGCCATTCAATAATCCGCAAGCAAAGAGATCGCGTGCCAATCACCTCGACGAAATCCATGCAAGCAGTAGCAAGCAGAGGCAACGGCAGCTGGTGCCTAATAATCGTCTCACAGTCGATTCTCCGCTAACAGGAAAATGTTATAAGGATATCACGACGTTGCTATAAATACTCTCCTTCTTTCTTACGTCGTTTCTTTTATTTTCTATTCCTCTTTCTGTCTTCTTGCTATTTTGTGTGTTTTTTTTTTTTTGGGGGGAGGAGGAGGTACGGTCTTGAAAGGTTGTCCCACATGATTTAGTCCGAATATTATATGAATTAATAATGTGAAATTTTTCAACAATAATGCCTGGATATGTAAATGAATAATGCGCAGGATTTCAAAGAGAATGGCTGGATGCTATATGACTTAATAATGTGTAATATTTCAAGGACAATGGCTGATATCATATGAGTGAATAATGTGCAATGTTTCAAGGACAATGACTGGATATTACATCAATGAATAATATGCAATATTTCAAGGACAATGACTGGATATTACATCAATGAATAGTGTCCAATATTTTAAGGACAATGATTGGATATTACGTAAGTGAATAATGCGCAACATTTCAAGGACAATGACTGGCATTACATCAATGAATAATGCGCAATATTTCAAGGACAATGACTGGATATTACATCAATGAATAATGTGCAATATATCAAGGACAATGACTGGATATTACATCAATGAATAATGTGCAATATTTTATGGACAATGACTGGATATTATATCAATGAATTATGTGCCATATATCAAGGACAATGACTGGATATTGCATCATTGAATAATGTGCAATATTTTAATGACAATGACTGGATATCACATCAATGAATGATGTGCAATATTTTAAGGACAATGATTGGATATTACATAAATAAATGAATAATGTGCAATATTTTAGGGACAATGGCTTGATATTACACAAAAGAATAATGTACAATATTTCAAAGAAAATGACTGAATATTATATGAATGAATAATGTGCAATGTTTTAAAAAAGATGGCTGGATATTATTTGAATGAAAAAGTGCAATATTTTAAGGACAATAGCTGGATATTACACGGATGAATAATGTAAAATATTTCACGAACAGTGGCTGAGTATTATACAAACGAAAAATGTATAATTTTTCAAGGACAATAGCTGGATATTACATGCATGAATAATGTGTAATGTTTCAACAACAATGGTTGACTAATATACGAATGAATGTGTAATATTTTCAGCACAGTGGTTGGATATTATATGAATGAATAATGTGTAACACTTCAAGGCCAGTGACTGGATATTAAATGAATGAATAATGTGCAATATTTTCAGGACAATGGCTGTACATTAAATGAATGAATGAATATTGTGCAATATTTTAAGGACAATGGCTGGATATTAAATGAATGAATATTGTGTAATATTATATGGATGAATATGTAATATTTTCAGGACAGTGGCTGGATATTATATGAATGAATAATGTGTAATACTTCAAGGCCAATGACTAGATATTATATAAATGAAAAATTTGCAATATTTCAAGGATAATTGCCGGATATTATACGAATGAATAATGTGCGGTATTTCAAGAACACTGGCAGGGTATAATACAAATGAATAATAAGTAATAATTCAAGGAAAATGGCTGGATATTACATGAATGAATATTGTGTAATATTTCAAGGACAATGGTTGACTACTACATGAATGAATATTCAATCTTATAATCGTTTATAATGAATCTGTTATTATCTATTTCAAATTTATGTTATTTACAAGATTGTGCGATGGTTAAAACATTAGCTTTCTAGTGCGAAAAGAAATGGATCAAAATAAAGGTATGCCAACCCCCTTCAAAACAACATGTCAATAACTATGTCAGTCAAGAAAGGGAATATCTGAGCGTGAAAGGAACCAAAATTCACTATGCAACAATCTCAATCTTCATCATCATCACCATCAGAACCAATTATCATAATCATTGTCATCGTAATTAAGAGTGAAATTTGCAGTAATTTTTCCGGTAATAATGATAATAGCAGCCGAGTTTTCTTTCACAAGCCCTCTACATTAATTTTAATTTATTTCGACAGAAAATAATGTATGTGAATTTTAATTATCACTGCCTCGCTCATTTGAGAAGTAATAATAATTATAGTAATTAATATTTTTATCGTTTATTTCTCTTACTCATGTCATCAACATCTTACTGTAAAGATAACTAGAACTGCTCTTATTAATACGACGATACCAGTAATAAATATCGATGAATTAATAGAAATAATGATATGAAAATAGTGCCATTTATCAATTTTATTAGTACATTGACTTTCACTGCGTGACGTCACAGGATCCCTACGTGACATCAGTGCATCACGTGCATTTTGAGTTTAAGAAGAAGGAATCTGTAGTAAATATTTGAGAAATAAAAGAAAAACTTCAGAGTTTTGTAGCAGAAATGGAGTACTTTTTTCAAATTCGCATGAACAACATAATAAATGATGCCATATAGCAGACATTAAATAACTTTCTGTCCCCTGAGATCTCTTATTTGCAAAGGTACGCAATTAAACTTGAAAGATATACCGGTCGACATTTCCCTTCAAAACATGGCAAAGGAAAACTTAC
This sequence comes from Macrobrachium rosenbergii, assembly GCF_040412425.1. NCBI lineage: Eukaryota > Metazoa > Arthropoda > Malacostraca > Decapoda > Palaemonidae > Macrobrachium > Macrobrachium rosenbergii. The sequence goes on from NC_089746.1 coordinate 45,699,640, forward strand.
CAACAACGATTCCAGAAACATATTTTGAAAAGACTTCAAACTATTGAATTTTTTTTTTTTTTTTAGGAAATGACTTTTTCTTTTAATGTAGTCAGGAACATGAATTTTGTTTTATATGTTTTACATTAAAGTTGTCAGACAGGGACACAAACTACGCAGTTGATTGTGACAAAAGAAATATAAAAATGGAGAGATAGAGAGAGGGAGGGAGAGAGAGAGAGCTCAACAAAAACACAAATACCACACCCGGAAGGCGACTTATTATATCTGGTTTGAAAATCTTATCAAAACAAAGAGGAAATGTATTTAACCCATAAATGTATTGGTAAAAAATATCCCTAGTATTAATGGCAGATCTCGAGTGAAAAGGGATCACGTTATGAAACATAAATATCAAAGAGTCGGGGTTCTATTCAAGAGGTGAAAAATATGACGAGAGAAATTTTTGTTTGCTTGTAGTTTTGATCGAGAGAGCTTACCGCTTGAAAGACGCGTTATGGACATTGAATGCAAACACAAATGTGTCACACACACACACACACACACACACACACACACACACATATATATATATATATATATATATATATATATATATATATATATATATATATATATATATATATATATATATATATGTTATGAAATTATTTTGCAGTGAGGTTGCTAGACCCAATTCCATAATCCTCCTTCATGCGACCCACAATTGTCTCCTAACTACCAGAGGTACAGGTATTCTACAAGGAGGTAAATGATATATATATATATATATATATATATATATATATATATATATATATATATATATATATATATATATATATATATATATATATATATATATATATATATATATATATATATATACACATACACACACGCATGCATACTGCGCATAAGTATAAGGAACGTGTTAATGCACTTACACGTTAGTCTCATAAGCACGCAAAAATACAATCCGTTTGTTTCACTTAAATGGTCAAAATTGTACACAAAACTCTTACGCAAAACCATGCGGACTTTTGTTAAAAGCTTTCAAAAGGCCGTCTCTTTACTTATGTGACCGTTGTTGGAGCTGCGAAATTGCACTGAATGTGAAAAAGAATTATTAAAAGGTAAATGGTCACGGCGTCATTTACAACAGTGAAATTTCACAAAACGAAATAAGAAAAGTGCAATAAAAATTAGCAATTCAAGGCTTTTCTTATTTTACTTATATTACCATCCACTCCATAGCAAAAGCCCAGTTTCTGTCCTCAAAACTAATTGGTATTATATATTACGCGACCATTTTGATTGCTGTAAATAAGACTAGAGAATTTAGGCAAAAGGCCAAGCGCTGGGACTTATGAGGTCATTCAGCGCTGAAACGGATATAGACAGTAAAAAGGAATGACAGGTGTAACAGGCGAAAACCTCGCAGTTGCACTGTGTATCACTTGTTAGGAGGGGGTGGGGGCCAAGTAAGATGGAAGAAAGATAATATGAACGGAGGTACAGTAAAAGGAATGAAAGCGGTTGCAGCTAGGGGCCGACGAGACGCTGCACAGAACCTTTAGTAATGCCTACATCGCACCGCATGAGTTGCACTGACGGCACTAACCCCCTACGGGGGTAAATAATACAAGATGTCCACGAATATGCGTAAACACCCTCATACCAGTCCTTACTATGGCGCACCGTGACCAAATAACGCAGGGCGTATATTCGCAAAATGTATATTAGTTCCCACTGCCAAAAGCCAAAAACTCAATGATTCCATGGTACGCACAGAGACTGATAGCCTAAAGCCAAAGTGGGCTTTAAGCCAAAATCTAGTCTAAGTGGGCTATTTGCCAAAAACGAGGCAAACTGGAGATTACGCTGGAAATCAAGAAATTAATAAACTTTTCATATCAGTATTTACAGCCTTTACAAAAGGGAATTATTCCAACATATTCAACTTTCCAGGAACAAGAAGTTTCAGAGGACTCGAGGTAATTCCGCAACTAATACCTGAACGTTGGTTACATTACACGATCACTCTAAATTGTCTATTTCGATGTTTGCAGCCTTTAGGGGAAAGATGTAATTAAACTGTTGGCTGGATTCGCTGTCAGGGTGTCAGTGGAGTTCCAGAATAACTTTAATCAATAATCTTGTTAAAATCTAATCTTGTTCAAATGAAAAGAAAGAAATTTGGATTGTCGCTATAGCAAAATCCAGATTCACTGGCCGTTCCGGAAACAAATACATGACATAAACAAAAATACAACAAATCTGATAGGAAGAAAATGAGGCAACTGAACCAGCTGTAAATACATACGAAAAAAGATGAATGTATTTCATATACATTCCTGCACTGGGAACCGTCGCTTTGGCATTTTCTGGGTATAATTTCCTCTCTTCCGCAGGTCTCTCATGCACCACAAAACAGCCGTAAAAATCTTGTACTTGGGAGTTTCTTCCGTAAGACAGGCTTTCTATGGGAGTCTCTTCCAGAGCTCTGGAAGAGATCCAAGTTCCATATGTACCCTGAATGACCAATAAAATAAGGTCCATTTGCTCGTTTGTGAGTTTTTTTTTTTTTTTTTTTGGGGGGGGGGGAGGGGAAATAGGTCTCTGGTACCTCTCTTAAAACTTTTATGCTACGTGAGACTACTTTACTTGTGTATTACCATTGGTTGAAAACATTCTCTCTCTCTCTCTCTCTCTCTCTCTCTCTCTCTCTCTCTCTCTCTCTCTCTCTCTCTTCCATTATGTAAGACTACTAGGTATGTGTATTACTACTGGTTGAGAACATTCTCTCTCTCTCTCTCTCTCTCTCTCTCTCTGTCTCTCTCTCTCTCTCTCTCTCTCTCTCTCTCTCTCTCTCTCTCTCTCTGTGTGTAAGACATTTGTGTATGACCACTGATTGAGAAATTTCTCTCTCTCTCTCTCTCTCTCTCTCTCTCTCTCTCTCTCTCTCTCTCTCTCTCTCTCTCTCTCTCTCTCCACTATGTAAGACTACTATGTAAGTGTATTACGACTGGTTGAGAACACTCTCTCTCTCTCTCTTCCACTATGGAAGACTACTATGTATATGTATTACTACTGGTTGAGAGCATTCTCTCTCTCTCTCTCTCTCTCTCTCTCTCTCTCTCTCTCTCTCTCTCTCTCTCTCTCTCTCTCTCAAGTCAGTAGCACGGAGATAGGCGGAGTCAGAATATTGATGACATAAAGAAAATTCTTTTCATTCTCTCAGTAGCTACCGTTCACTCACTCACGCATGCGAGTTTATATACGCACACACACATACACACGCATGCAAGCACGCGCGCGCTAGCAAAGGTCTTCCAAAGACATACAAATGGACATAGGCGTTGGTTTCAATTTACATATAGCAAGCCTATCTGGGCAGATCCCGCCATATAATCTCTTAATATCCGTATGGGAAATCGGCTGGATCGGAATTCTATTTCATAAAGGGAGTAGAAGGGATGGAAATATTCCAATTGAAATGGAGGGGAAATTGAATGAAAAAAAAAACGGCTTTGCAGATTTTAACAGAAAATTAACTTCGCGAGGAACAACAGAACTTAATGGAAGTCTTAGGAAGTTATTCGTTGAAGTTTTATTGACAATCATTTATTGTGAAAAAATTAAAAACCCATTTGATTATTGACATAGATGGTTAATATTTGTATTTCATGATATATATATATATATATATATATATATATATATATATATATATATATATATATATATATATATATATATATATATATATATATATATATATAGAGAGAAGAGAGAGAGAGAGAGAGAGAGAGAGAGAGAGAGAGAGAGAGAGAGAGATCAAAACTAGTAGTAACCTCCCGGAAAACTTTTCGCACCAAGAGATCCATCCAACCTACTACCAAACAGTTTTATAAAGTCGAGAGTAGAAAAAAAGTTGAGGTCCCAGCTCTAGTTGTCACTCGAAACTTGAACCCTGAGAAGATCCTCGAGTCACAGCCAAGTCGCTTCCGCTCCCCCCCCCCCCTTCCCCTCCTCCTCCTCTCCTCAAGCTGGAGGGCTAAGTCGTTAAACGTTCTCGCTGCGCCCTGGTGAACTACTCCTACGGCGTCCCTCTTCAGGATATCAAGAGGCCCATAAGGTCATTTTTCCCTCTCGTTTTCCTCTCTTCAGTCCGTTTCTCCCCTTGTTTATTTCTGTTTTTTTTTTCATTTTTTGTTTCCTTTTTCCCTTTGGGCTTCTTTTTTCCAATTGTTTTCTTTTTCTCATTTTTCTTTCTTTTTCCCGATTTTTTTTTTTTTTGGTTTCTTTTTCCATTTTATTCATTCCCTTTTTTGTTATTTTTTTGTTTCTTTTTTCCGATTTTTTGTTTTCTTTTTCCCATTTTTTTCCA
>NC_089746.1:45719011-45729011 GCF_040412425.1 Macrobrachium rosenbergii
AACTGTCAAAACCACTAGTTTTCAGCCCGTCACTGTTTTCCAATATTATCATTTCTACAATATATTTAACAGGTGTGGCTACCATTCCCTTCGACATCAAGACTATTCTTCATTCTGTCAAAGGAATTCCTTATTATTCGGTCTGTTCTAGTCTTAAAAACATGACTTCTGTAAAAGATCAAGTAAATAAACCACACTGCGAGCAAGATTTCTGGCTTAAGTTTATGTCACACTGAACGATTTCCCGTGACATTATTCTTGCAAGATTAATGTCAGATCTCTGAGTGATGGTGCATTTCAATTATGCATAAGATTTCTGGTCTGGTATACCTCCGACTCTGTTACGACGCAATGCAGAGCGTGAAACCTCTTCTGGAATAATGCCTCCAAAAGGTACGTTTGCATGTTTGGAATATAAGTTTTTAATTGCTGATGAAATGGAAAGCCCTTTTATTAACTGAGGTCTAACTTCATAACGATTATTACAGTGACACTTCTAGAAGATAAAAAAAAGGACACCCCACTTCCCTCTTTGACCATTCTATGGTTTCAAGAGAGTTCGGTTTGAGGTATGGCACGCGGGCGCGCGCGCGCGAGCGAGAGAGAGAGAAAGAGCGAGAGAGAAAGAGAGAGAGAGAAAGAGCTTTTAAGCCTGTCAAGTTTATAAAGATCTATGACAGACACAAATCTGACGAGTGTTTATTTCAAAGAAGCTTTTGTTGCCTGAGAATTACTTTGAATTCAAATGGTTTGAAGCTATTTCGATCCCCGAATTATTTTTGTGCTTCTTTGAATTCTGAAATGGGGTTTCAGACTGTGTAACTTCAAAATAACTTTTCACTGCTTTGACAAACAACTGTGTGTTACAACGCATACTAATTAATTAGACTGATTTAGTATTCTGTTTCATGTACAGGGTATTTACGTTTATATGAAAATATATTGTATTCTGCCTAAATATTTGAAAACTTCCCCATAAATTATGAATCTTCAGATCCTTGCTGTATGGGTTATAAGTCTCTAGTAAATTATTGTTACTTTCATAATTTAGAACTGTATTGGTTATAATGCTCTGGATCCTTACTGAATTTGATTAACGTCACTTAAAACAGTGTACGGAATATAGCCCCTCAAGCTTGATGTTTGTCATAATTCATAAAAAAAAGGAACACTGTCAAAAGGCACCAAAACGACGAAGAATCCAGTTCGGACAAGCCTTCATCAGGAGATAATCACATCATAGGAGGAATGACAACCTCGGCTTTCCTAGAACTCACATTTGCGCTGAATACCTGCGGATCAGGAGAGCTGATTTTTAGGACCATGAAACTTCAGTTGGCATTGCCGGTCTTAAGCAGAAATTGTAGCCTTTATTACGTGATGCGGAGAGAGAGAGAGAGAGAGTCAATGTCCCTCTATTTATTAGCATTGGTTCGTATAGCAGGAAAAGGTGGCGTCACTCACGAGAATACGCAAAAGGCAGTGAACTTTGAAATTATTTATAAGATTAATTACTAATACGACTAGTTGGTTTTATTTACAACTATTGACTAACACAGTAGCACGCAATATTTCAAAAAAAAATATCACTATGGATCACAAAGATGATTATAAGCCGTACAATTTATTTACTTTTTTTTTTGTGAAGAAACAAGGACAAATTAGACTCCGCATTAATATTAAGAAAACATCATCAAGATGATTGATTGATTGATTGACTGATTTATGGTGACTTATACTGGCGCCAAGGTTACTGACGCCGGGATCAAGAAAAAAAAAACGAAAAACAAAAGGTACATATTTGCAAACCACCAACATTGCACTGCTGAAAAATGAAAATATTTAGATGCATTTTAAGTTAATAATAATGACCTACATAAATATACCACCGGCGAAAACAAATAAAACGAGGTAATACAAAGACAAATTTTTTTCAAACGAAAGTGAACAATGACAGAAAACAAACTCGGCATCACGGAAAAAGAACCGAAGGAATTCCTGACATTTGGGAATCTTCCTATTAATTATGCTGAAAGGTTAAGCGAGCTTTGTGCCTACTCTTTTTCTCTTTCCTTTCAGAGGCTTTCTTTTCGGATCTTTCCATTTTAACGCATAAACACACACATACACGCACATACACACATACATACACACACCGACATAGACAGACACAAAATTGTCGACGGAAAAGATCGTCATATTATTGGTGAGAAGGTAAAGAAAATTATGTTATTGACGAGAGAGAGAGAGAGAGAGAGAGAGAGAGAGAGAGAGAGAGAGAGAGAGAGAGAGAGAGAGAGAGAGCTATGAACGTGTGAATGAATGAATGAATGATTTTAAGTTATCAGGTGTCGTGACTTCTATGGTCATTGACGCCGATGTCAAGTAAAGGACTACATAGTGTAGTATATTTACAATATAATTAAAACTTGTAGGAAATAAAATTATATCTTATGTAAAACTCAAGCTTCTAAAATATATTTTTAAAAAATGCCACTACATCACATCCTCTCTAAGGATCTTGGCAAGGATGTACCCGCCATGCCCACCCCGAGCTTCAGAACCATGTCGATTAAAATAAAATACTAAAATTACATTTCGGACTTTTCCAGATGCCAGGCTACTTTACTGAATAGTAGGTGAATAATTTTCCAATTTTCGTTAAAATATGTTGTATTCCTGAAGGCATGTCTTCTTTTTTTTCTTTTATTTAATTCATTATCCATAATGAATTAAATAGCCTGCTTTACATAACGAAATATTTCTTGAGTGCCATATGAATTTTCATACTACTTATGTTTACCCATATTATTATATATATATATATATATATATATATATATATATATATATATATATATATATATATATATATATATATATATATATATTAGATATCTATAGATATTAGATATCTATATATATATATATATATACACACACACACACACACATATATATATATATATATATATATATATATATATATATATATATATATATATATATATATATATATATATAGTTATTATTTAGATAACAGTTGGTGGACTGGTTTCACTAGCTATTACGAAAGGAATAGAAGCCCAACCTTCTCAAATATTCCTTATTAATAATCTCGGCACTGACACTGCATCACCTCCTTTATATCAGTTATCGACATGATCGTCCTTGTCATTGAAAAAAAAAATCATCACATAAATATTTCGAACATTGCAAGTAAAAAAAAAAAACACAACCGTAAAAACGGAATTCGAAAAAACTTTTGCCTTTTGGAAATCAAACATGGCCAAAAAAAAAAAAATAATAAAATCTACGTCGGTTGTGAAACCACCACTTCGCCTTCTGACCTTCGCGAAATGTCACCCGATGAACGCCTGTTCGAAATCTTCGTATATTTAGACGGAAATTGACGAGATAGCAGAGCTCTCTGGCGGCCGACGCCCGAACAACTTACTGAAATGGAGTCAGGAGACTCTGCCTGGTATATTTATACATTTGGCCCAGACATGCAGGTCAACTAAAATTAACTGCAAAAAATCGTGAAAGATATATGAGAGCGCAAAGTCTGCCATGCAAACAATAAATGACCTCTAGATCCAAATGCAAATCTCTCTCCAACGAGAGCGTTTGGAAACCACAAAACTCCGCCAAGGCTGGGCAATTGATCTCCATCGCTCCACACCCGGATAAAAGGTGTTTTATCCAGGTACGGATTTCACTTCAACCCATCATTATAGTATGAGCCGATTATATAATTCGACAGTATTGATCTTGAAGGTGATGTCTTTTATATGCAATATCTTTGAACAGAAACGCAAAAGATCTGATAAAAGCATCAGTACAACGAAATAATATTTTTCGCACCTACATACACAAAAAATTTAATTATAAATATATATGTATGTATGTATGTATGTATATGTGTATATATATATATATATATATATATATATATATATATATATATATATATATATATATATATATATACAGGGTGTAACACGAGTTATGCAGATATTTTGGGAATGAAAGAAAAAGTCATTTTGAGCAGAAAATGTTCTAGATAAAATATACATTTTAAGGCTTCGTTTGTCGGTGAGGTTAATTTTAAAATAACCGTTATCATTAAACGGGCAAGTAAGCTGGCGCGTACGGGACGAGTGAGTAGTCAGGGATATTGGGGGAAGGACTGATGAAAGGCATTAGGCAACTCAATTACTAACCTTTTAATTATGTTTTTCTTTTGCAGGTTATTGAAAAATGTAACATTACAGTCACTTCAACTGGTAAATCACCAGTGAACAGACATGTAATTAACATTAATGAATACCTTTACCTATCAATTAAGTAGTGTAAATGTTGCTTGGCAACATTTATTTGCGATCGTTGAATTCTAGCGCAAACTGTCCTCCTGCCGCCTCGTCACGGAATTGTTGATACAGGAGTCAGGACTAGGCCTACACCTATGCTGAATGAGTGATAGTGATAGTAATCATGATGACAAGGGAGTGTAGGCAGGGATGATACTGTACCTTGAACAATGTAAGCTTTTTTACCTCTTTTGATTACTGTATGGATAGGCTACCTTTGACATGAAAGAATGAAGAAAGTAAATATTCCATAATGTTCCCATTCTTTTTAATCTGACAGAGACGAAAGTGTTTTCAACGGTGCGTTTTTTGTTTACTAGTGTGTGATGAATACATTTGATGGAGAAGGAAAGGTTTTTGATAATACGTTTTAAATCTTTGATCGGTGTTTAATGAATATGCCTATCTTTGAATAAGGGGAGATCCCATTAGGTTTGCTTTTCTTTCTTTTATCGGAGTCCAGTGAATACCACAGATGGAGAGAGAGGTTTCAATGTTGAATGCATTTTTCCCCTTTGTTCAGTATCTACAGAATACATTTGATTTGGAGGTATTTAATTCTCAACGACCTAATAGCCAATGTCCTTTTTTGTATAACAGTGGGGTTCACAATCGTGTAATCGAGAAATGGAACTGTTGCAAAACCCATAAATAAACATCTTATCTGCATATTCCACATTACTGGAACGGTAAGGCATTGTCTCCAGTTTCTTGCTCTCAAAATGAATCCGGAATTTGTAACCCAGACAGCTCACTTATTCTGGCGGAAAAGCGAGACTGTTCAGAGTAACAAGTAAACTGACCAGCTCCATCCCCTCCCCCCAATATCCCTGATTACTTACTCCAACATCCCGTACACCATCTCACTTGCCCGTTTAATGATAACAGTTATTTTAAAAATTCACCTCACTGACAAACGAAGCCTTAAAATGCATATGTTTATAGAACATTTTCTGCTCAGAATGACCTTTTCTTTCATTTCCCAAAATATTTGCATAAACTCGTGTTACACCCTGTATATATATATATATTATATATATATACTGTATATATATAATATATATATATATATATATATATATAATATACATATATATATATAGATAGATAGATATATATTATATCCTCTCACTACTACAGGCCTTAAAGATGAATCTCCTCGATAAATATGCTTATTCAGCAAAACGACAAATCAGCACTCATATCAAGTGCATAATAAGCATTAAGTTTGGTAATGGGACGAATTTATCTATTCATACAACATGAGCTTTTGTTTGAGATAGTATAAAAATCACGATTAAGCGGTGAAATAGTAAAAATAAATGCAGTCACTATCTGCCCACTGGATGTAAATAAACATGATCCATAGATGAATCTTTATAAAACTTTACTTACATTTACTGTACCCATTTTTATAACACTCTAGTTACATTTACTGTAACCACAACTGCTATCTAGAATTTATGTTTATCATTAAATCTCATCTGTTCTCATGTTTCTTAGATATACTTATCTAACGATAGTATGTAAGTTGCTGTATTGAGTATTGTCTCCTTTAAGTGATGTCTCCTCTGAGTAATGTCTCCTCTGAATAATTTCTCCTCTGGAAAATTTCTCCTCTGGGTAATTTCTCCTCTGGGTAATGTCTTCTCTTGGTAATGTCTTCTCTTGGTAATGTCTTCTCTGAGTAATGTTTCCTCTGGGTAATGTCTCCTCTGGGTAATGTCTCCACTGGGAAATGTCTTCTCTGAGTAATGTCTCCCCTGAGTAATGTCTCCTCCGAGTAATATCTCCACTGGGTAATGTCTCGTCTGTGTAATATCTCCTCTTATTAATGTCTCCTCTAGGTATGTTTCCTCTGGGTATGTCTCCTCTGAGTAATGTCTTCTCTGTGTAATGTCTTCTGCATATCTCCTCTGAGTAATATCTCCTCTGAGTAATGTCTCCTCTGGGTTATGTCTCCTCTGGGTTATGTATCCTCTGGGTAATATCTCCTCTGAGTAATGTCTCTTCAGGGTAATTTCTCCTCTGAGTAATGTCTCCTCTGGGTAATGTCTCCTCTGAGTAATATCTCTATTGGGTAATGTTTCGTCTGTGTAATATCTCCTCTTATTAATGTCTCCTCTAGGTATGTTTCCTCTGGGTATGTCTCCTCTGAGTAATGTCTTCTCTGTGTAATGTCCTCTGCATAATATCTCCTCTGGGTAATGTATCCTCTGGGTAATGTCTCCTCTAGTAATCAGTAAACTGCCTACTGAAAAAGTACAGCTTTTGAATCTTTGACTGCAATATTGTGACATCTTTCGACCTTTCTAACCTTGCAATAAAAATTTATGAAACAAAAAGAAAAACGGTTTTGGAATTTTCAGCTAAGAATTAAGCCTTCAAGACATGACCTTCTCCGTCTTCCTGGAAAACATCCTGACTCTTAAAAAGCATAAAAAATCAGAACTTTAATTAGGATTGTGTATGCATGGCTTCTTATTTTCCCTTATTACACCTTATTTGCACTTATTAGGTGTGTGTGTGTGTGTATATATATATATATATATATATATATATATATATATATATATATATATATGTGTGTGTGTGTGTGTGTATCTATGTATGTATGTATGTATGTAAAAACACACACACACACACACACACACACATATATATATATATATATATATATATATATATATATATATATATATATATATATATATATATATATATTATACCTAATACGTGAAAATATGATGTAAAAGGGAAAATTTGAGAAACCATGCGCCTTCACTCCTAATTAAAGTACTGTTTCTATATTTTTTCAGGATGTTTTCCTGGAAGACGGGGAAGGCCGTATCTTGAAGGCTTTTAATTTTTAGCTGAGAATTCCAAACCGTTTTTCTTTTAGTTTCATTAATTTTTATCGCAAGAGTAGAAAGGTCGAAAGAGGTCACAATATCGCAGGTCATTATTCCGCAGTCGAAGATTCAAAAGTTGTTCTTTTTCAGTAGGCAGTTTACTTATTACTAGAGGAGACATTACCCAGAGGAGACATTACTCAGGGGAGACATTACCCAGAAGAGACATCACTCAGAGGAGACATTGCTCAGAGGGGACATTACTCAATACAGCAACATACATAATGTTAAATAAGTTTGTTTGAGAAACATTATAACAGTGTGTGTGTGTATGTATATATATATATATATATATATATATATATATATATATATATATATATATATATATATATATATATATATATATATATATATATATATATATATATATATATATATATATATACACACACACACACACAATGAAGAGACAGTGTGAGTGAGAAACCAGAAAGTAATTACAATTATAGCAAAAAGCTTCTCTCCACATGTACCATAATCATCTTTAGAGAAGGGAGCGGGCTATAAATAATGTAGCAATTCGTAAATAATTTCGCAAAAGATGTTGTTTATATCGTTAAGCTCCTTTCGAAAAAGGAGTACTTATTCGTCAGACGTGAGGAAAAGGAGAATCGTAAGATATACAAGTTGAGTAAATCCTCATCGAAAGAGGAACTTCTTTCCTTCAACTCTCGCAGGAAGAGGCCCGATAGATTTAGAAGATTCGAATACTTTGGGAAAAGTCAATAGCGTAGGGAGGATCGTTGCTCTCTCTCTCTCTCTCTCTCTCTCTCTCTCTCTCTCTCTCTCTCTCTCTCTCTCTCTCTCTCTCTCTCTCTCTAAGCTATTGGAGGAGGCGAGTTTCTCTTGCAACCAACTTGTGAAGAAATCCACTTCAACTGAAGATTCTTCTTCTTCCAAAGCCTTGATGGAAAGCGCCCATTAGAAGCCCGAACTTTCAAACTAAGATATACACATAAAAAGAAATGTGGATCCATCTTCATCAACAGAAGTGTGTCACTAATAGACAGAATTATTTCAATGTATGTTTCAAAGAGATCAAATGATTCCCAAGTGTCAGTTATCTAATGAATCCTCATTAGCCTGCTTTTCTTCGTCTCATGCTCGATGTCGAAACCTTACCAGACCTGGATTCTGGCAAATGGTTATTTTCCTCCAGTAATGAAATATGTATAACACTGCGCTGCTTCCTTCTGCTTCTCTCTGGTATCTTCACTATTCATGCTGCCTTCGACGAGAAACTGAATGAATATGAAAATGAACACGAGTGCTGGAAAACTTGAATATGCAACTTTCACTTTACGTGAACGGGCTTCAGTTTTTAAAAGGCTCAGACCTCTTGGATCGTTGCTGAATGTAGTGGGAGAGGGCTTTCTGATCGCGCCTCGTATGTATGTATTTATGTATGTATATGTACAATGTATATATATGTATGTATATGTATATGTATAATGTAAATACATATATGTATGTATGCATAGATAGATATATATATATATATATATATATATATATATATATATATATATATATATATATATATATATATATATATATATATATATATATATATATATATAGGTAGGTAGGTAGGTAGGTGTGAACACTACGCAAACGCATATGAATTTATTATTGAAACCGATATAACAAGCATAATATACTGCAATTTAAAGCCATAATGGCGTAAATTACGAACACCAGCGAGATCCGAGCATTTCCCAATGCTCAAAAGTGCTCTAAGCCGCTGATAGCAACAGGGCTTCCATCATCCACAATTCTTATTGTTGTTATATATAAAAAGAATATTCAATTTCCTTTTGAATTTCATCTGGCAAATGATTCAAGAGTTTTCCTTGATATTCGATAAGGGTTTGAATAATTCCCTAAGTCAAAATAATCTTTTAAGAAAATTCAGAGCTGCATGAAACAGACAGTAGAGATAAGCAAAAATAAATGTGAAAATCAATGAAAAAGTAAAGTAAGTAAAGCAAAAATAAGCAAACGAAATATGAAAATCAATATAAATATATGTAAATGTAACAAAGAGATAAAGTGAAAAGTAATAAAATGAGAGACACACACAGGCAGACAGAATCATGATAAGCAAACGAAACATGAAAATCAATGCAAAATAAATGTAAATGTAAGGAACGAAGAAATGAACCAAAAATAAGCAAAGCAAAATATGAAAATTAATGCAGAATAAATGTAAATGTAACAAGCGAAAAAATAAAGCGAAAAAGTAATAATACTAATCAAGGAGATATCAGCCAGTAAAACAAGAGGCGTTTCTCACTGCAATAAACGTCTGAAGAAAACCCAGTCACTAATTTCTCTTTTCCCCTCCTTCCACCAGATTATCCGGTTTCATCTCCGTGCACCATAAATAACGCCTCCTATTGCGACTTCGATATCAATTGCATCTTCGTTCTGCCATTTCCATTCTACAATGGTGATAGCGAGCTTTCTTTGAAATCGTTCTCCGAATATTATGAAGATATAATTCGACTGAAGAATATCGTTATGTAGATACACACACTACAGTTTATATACATATATATGTATGTATATATATATATATATATATATATATATATATATATATATATATATATATATATATATATATATATATTATACATATATGTATATATATATATTATATATAAATGGCTGCCACATTTACTTGTTATTATTTTTAAATTTAACGAA
>NC_089746.1:45731511-45751511 GCF_040412425.1 Macrobrachium rosenbergii
AATGATTAAATGATTAATGATTAATGATCAATGATTAATGATCTATGAATCAACTTCTTCGGAAGGTAATAAGTGTGACGAGGTACTTGACGGTGGTACAAAAATGACGGATGGGTTAAAAGTGTGGATAGAGGATTATCAAACTGATAAATCCTCGTTGCAACGGTAAAGGATAACCAAAAAACCAAAATCCTTGCGATTAGAGAATACTTGATAGGGAACAGTCATCAGCCAGTCACTTTGGCAGTTTTTGCTTGACGTGAAAATGTTCCGAAATCCAATCTGTTTGGTCTTCTCGATGAAAGAGGGAACAGGGAATTAGAAGACAAAGTGTCACATGCATCAAAGCGGATGTGAAAGAGAGAATTAAATAATTAGATTCTGATTCTTCTCTCAGTGTGTATCAATTGTAATAGACATCTAGTTGAGATTCCTACATAAAAGGAATCGCTCACGACTTTAGGCCTATGTACAGACTCCTAGCAATCCTTCACTCATTAATTATATTCATAAATTACCATCCGCTGCTTTGGACCACTCCTTGTCTAATAGCACGATCTCACCTCACTAAAAGAAATTCCTAGGTTGGAATCGAAGGAAAGAAGGATGAACTGAGTACCCCGTGACTGTTTACATGAACTGATGTTAATGTACCTGATGGTCATAACCGGCAATGAAAATAAATGGAAGGTAAAATATGACCTCAACTAGGTAATATAATAACTAAAACATACCCATCAGATGATCTCTCTCTCTCTCTCTCTCTCTCTCTCTCTCTCTCTCTCTCTCTCTCTCTCTCTCTCTCTCTCTCTCTCTCTCTATTGCGACACATCCAAGAAACTGCCGTTAAAGAATTTGGCTCAATATCATCCTACTCTTGTCTGCTAGCTTAACAAAAGATAAGTCTACCTATATAATATATTCTAGGACTGTAGAAACGAATTCCCTATTTATATGCAAGCAAAGGTAACTCAACTCAAAAATTCATCTCTAACCTTGTTTGAATTCAAAATGAATGACTCAGCATCCCTCTCTCTAATCAAACAGAATACGAATATATCACCCTAATATCACATCGGTGTGATGTGCCAGCGAGATAATGCACTGCATTATTGATTGTCAGTGCTTTAAAGGATGAAATGTTGCAGGTATCATACAGTCTGGCTGTTGATTAAAAGACCCTCACTGGTGTTAATAACGCATACAGAGATAATATCATTGTGTTAAATTAACATTTTAAAAAATCTACATTCCAATCAATGAATACAGGGGGACCTTCAGATAGACAAGTTTATCAGTGATTTAATCAGATTATTCCATGTACCCTAAATCTATTTTTTTCATATTAGATATTTTGGTATCCAAATGAGAGTAATTTCTAAAACATTTTATATGTGTGTGTATAAATGTGTGTGTGTGTGTATGTTTCGTCACACAATATTCTCTTATTTCAAATATCTCTTTTCAAAGGGAGGGGGAGAGGGGGAGTTGGAGTCTCCAAAGGGTGTTACCTCCCTGGTTGGGACCCAACACCATTTATTCATGGAGCAGGATTATGAGAGAGAGAGAGAGAGAGAGAGAGAGAGAGAGAGAGAGAGAGAGAGAGAGAGAGAGAGAGAGAGAGAGATCATGTACATATAAACATTTTTATTTTTAGCACAAAAATAACCTTCTATTTTATATATGCATATTAAAGTAGTTTGGCACAGAGCATGTTCACCCTACGCTGGGTAAGAAAAATGAGAAAAAACTAAATTAATAATACAAAACAATCTAATTGCCGACCCATTTATGAAACACCACTGGAAATAAAAAGAAAAAAAAAAGATTGAAAAATTCACAATTCCATTCCATACGAATGCGCCATCAGCTTCAAGCTGCTTTGCATAAATATTTGACCTTCCATTTTATCACGTTTAATGCACAAGCGGGAGGGCATTGACACACACACACACACACAGACACACACACACACATATATATATATATATATATATATATATATATATATATATATATATATATATATATATATATATATATATATATATATATATATATATATATACATATATATATATATATATATATGTGTGTGTGTGTGTATGTATATGCATAATATATATATATATATATATATATATATATATATATATATATATATATATATATATATATATATATATATATATATATATATATATATATATATATATATATATGTATATATATACATACAGTATATATATTATATATATATATATATATATATATATATATATATATATTGTGTGTGTGTGTGTATCTGTGTCTGTGTGTATGTGTACAAAAAAAATCCACAGTAATACTCTTGATTGGAAAGACGAAATGTATTTGTAAAAATATATGCAAAGCTTACAGTTTTCGTCCCTCCTCCTCCTCCTCCTCCTCCTCCCTCCTCCTCCTCCTCCTCCTCCTCCTCCTCCTCCTCCTCCTCCTCCTCCTCCTCCTCCTCCTCCTCCTCCTCCTCCCTATAAACTTCTTCGAAAACCCTTGATCCTTCAGCCTAGTTTGGGGAAAACAAAGGTTTGGTCCTCGACAAGTTTATATGATTCCAACTCAGAACGTTCTGCTTTAGAGAAACAGTTTCTCCACTGACAATAAGCAGATATTAAGTAAGTTCATTTCTACGAAAAGAAGTTCTGTGCTGTTATGGAATTATTCTATGAAATATTACTCTCCTGCACAGAAAAAAATAATACACGTGCTTGCAATGGAAACAGCAGATTTATGGAATTACCAAACTGATTTATCATAAAAGTACTTAATACTTATACATTACACACCAGCGGACAGATAACGGATAGAAAAGCACAAAAGATAAATGCGAGAAACACACACACAAAAAGACAAATGAAATAAAAATACAGCTGAGAGAAATCAACACATAACTGAGAGAAACCCCACTACTTCGTTCTTCTAAAATCACATCCTCGTATATATATAAAAAAACTTCAGCGCCTTCAAAATTTACTCCGAAATGCCAATTTGCATACTTTAAAAGACTGAGGAAAGAGAAAGTGGGTGAATGGAGGAAATCATTCCAATATTTAAGTTGGCGTGACCGAAGCAGATTTTAGACGCTCATGCGAACTGGCTCTCGGCATTGTGACATAAATAAAACGAAAGCTGGTCAAACTCCAGATTCTCTCTCTCTCTCTCTCTCTCTCTCTCTCTCTCAAAACATGGCGAAGGGTTGACTTATACCGGTCGGAACTAATTCTGTTCACTGTCGCCATCATGCACACAAGGAGTTTGTGTCTGAAAAGACATTCACGCAATGTTCTGCATATGGCAGATGAGGTTAGTGGAAAAAAATAAAATCTTTCCTTTATAATATAATATCCTTATGGAAGATGATGTCAGCCAAAAAAAATCCTTTTTAACGTTTTTTAAATACAAAAGGAATCTCGCGTTTGTTTAAAACAAGCGGAAAACATTGTATACATTTTCCGCCAACATAAGTTTCACTTTGAAAATGGAAAGGAAGCAGCTCATTAAACAAGATAATAAATTATGATACGTCGAAAAAAAGCTCAGCCGTATGTAATGACTTCCTGTTTTACAGTATACCTTGTTTCTCTCTCTCTCTCTCTCTCTCTCTCTCTCTCTCTCTCTCTCTCTCTCTCTCTGTAGTGCAAGACCCACACCTGATCCAGACACATTGACACGCACACACAAACACTCATCAACTTTATCGCTTTTCTGTTTCCCTAAACCCTCTAAAAATATACAAAATGTCTTAGATCTACACAACAAGTAAAAACTATTTTTTTTACATACATAAATATAAATGCACAAGTATACAATAACCAACAATGGTACAGGGAGAGAAAAATAACTGAACTTTGAGAGAGTAAGGTGGTGACAAGACAAATACAATTACCTTTGTTTCCTAACCTCGTGTTCATATCTGACATGTCTGCCTAATTATATATAATTTTTTTTCTATAGACGCAATTTGTAACCTTTATATATATTATTACAATTATAATCCACTAGTCATAATTCTGAAGTTATATATTCAAGCCTTTCGTGCAACGAAAGTTAATACCTAACGAAAAAAATTCTCCACTGGAGTAACGGCCGTAATGCATTCAATGATTCGGGATTTTCGTTCATAATGTTATTGATTTAAAAGGACATTAAAAAAAGTTTGTGAATACAAATATTAAAATATGAAATTATTTGCCGTAAGTAACTGAGAATTCCATGATACACATGTATATGATGTACCAATGACATTTTATATATATATATATATATATATATATATATATATATATATATATATATATACACACATATAATATATATTTATGTGTGTGTATACATACATACATACATATATGTATGTGTATATATATAATAAATTAATATAATTATATATACAAATATATATAGATATACATATATGTAATATCTTATCAAACCAAAAACTAAAGTTTGTCATCTGAAAGGCAGAGCAATAAAAGCGTAGATTGAAAATGTCCTTTTGGAAGTCTCACTCAACCCGTCACTGAAATTACCTTGGGAGTTTTATATACAACAAAGAGAATTCCTTTTTAAAGGCTCAGATACTTTCGCGTGAGAGAAAATTGATCTTCAGGCAAGCAAACAATATATGCCTTTAAATGAAAGTCAAGGAATTACGTTACACTTGTATTCCCAGTTGAATAAAAATACATATAAATATAATAAATATCAGTGTAATGTTTTCGTATATCTTGCCTGAACAAGAATCATTGCTGATGTCGGTCAGTGAGAAGCGTTACAGAGAAAAATGACATTTCAGTTATTATTACGGTCATTCTGTATTTGTTGCCATTATTTCATTATATATATATATATATATATATATATATATATATATATATATATATATATATATATATATATATATATATATATTATGAACATATATTAACATATATATTTATGTATATATAATATATACATAAATATATAAACATATATACACACATATATGTGTATGTATATATATATATATATATATATATATATATATATATATATATATATATATATATATATATATATATATATATATATATATATATATATATATATATATATATATATATATATATATATAATTACAATGAGCGATCAATACTTTAAGTGTACAAGAGGGTAGCCTGAATACTCCAAAAGCTCCCCGCGAGAAGTCACTAAACACAGTTAATGACGTTTGCGTAGTGTACTGATAGACGACTGTCATCAGCTATCTGGAGAAATCATTGCCGTCCGTGTAATCGAAAAACGGTAGAATCCTAAAGGACCTAAAATTATTGAAAGTCCTCCATCAGAAAGTTATGTTACCACTTATCTCATTTAAATTTCATTGTTCCAATCATTTATTCAGGATACAATAGCTGTAATTTATCTCTTTTACAATGCAATGTCATTTATTTTTAGACAAAGAATCATTTGAAAGTTTGGACTGACCATCGACAATGGTAGATGTTAAAAACTTTTGTCTTATTAGGCTGCAAAAGAACCAATATGAAATCTTTGAAGTATAATTTCCCACTGTAATGTGCAAACCTCCACACTGAGCTTAAAGTATAATGGTTAGTACTGACATAAAAGGCCCAAACATGATTTATCAAAATATATTCAACAATAATGCTTTTATTTATTTATTATTATTATTTTTTTTGCTTACTTGAGCATTCCACAATCACGTTTTATGTTCTAAATTTCAGAGTTTGGAAATGGCTCCTGAACAGCGGTCCTGACCGTTGATAACGAACTTGGAACACTGTGCATTATTCGACATATAGCACGTCACGTTAGATTATCGCAAACTACAGCTAAAAATCGACAAATCTGTGATATGTGTAGATTTCTTGGATCATGAGGTTATATCTAAATTTATTAGTTACTGAAAAAGAGTTTAAAAATTTATCAAAATTCTACGAGACAACGCAAAGTATTATGGAGTTACCCTGATGCTTTGTAATATTTTTTTGGCGTAAGATACAAGAGTGCAATAGAAAATATAATTATTTTAAAATATTAACATCAGACATATTAAAACACACACACACACAAGCTTACAACTACTCCAGTGCGTCTCTCGTATGCCTACTCTATCGCCCTCACTCCTACTCCCACTCCTCCACTCATCCTCTTTGTTCTCTCCTTTATTTCTATTTACCTACCTGTCGACCTGTTACGTCGTCATCGGCGGTGTCTCTTGTTTGAAGAATGTGTCCAAAAGAGGACTCAGGAAGATTTAAGCCTAACAATGCAACCACCACGTCTTCTCTTTCACCAAAAGTAACTACGTTAAACTATTTTCATTATGGCTTACTATTTGTATATAGACCCAAATGACATTAGGTAATAATTTTAGTTTGGCAATTACATACGAATGGAAGAGTATATCAGTCACAGTGTGACTTTATACAATCATATAATTATGATAGAGAGTCATTATGGATAAAATTGTAAATACTAAAACATTTAAATTTAATTTCGAATTTCTGATGAAGTACTACAAGGTTACTCTTGATATGGTTGTACGAGTAAATGACTATTTTTTGTGAATCACTTTTAAAACTACTTTCTAATATGGAATGTGAGTGCATTTAAATCTATACTTAATACGAGGATTAGCAAATGACCTTTAATTCTCTTCCAAAAGAGTAATAATTTTCCAGGAAGGGTTTACATGAATCAGTTTTCAATAAGCTGAACTTCGACTTATGTTAGGATTAATGACATGGGATGGATAATGGATGACTTCGGATTTTTGCTTTTGATACGGTTCATTTCTATTTCCCTATTTTTATCCTATTTCCATTTTTCTTTAATTACTCTAAGTTATGACTTTGTATTAAATCATTTTTTTACTTCCTACTAGTTTTAAATCACAGAAACGCGCACACGTAACTAAGTTTATATTCCTTATATGCACAATACTTTCAGAGGTGAAATTATTCTCCTATAAATTATATAAACAATTATGAAAGTCTGTCACATTTCTTCATATTCTAAACTTAAAATACACGATTTTTATCGACAAAAAGAAATAAAGATTTCTACTGATTAACAATCAAAAGCTTTTTTCTTCTTCTTTGTGCCATTGGAAAAATGAGAGAAGTAAAAATTACACTACCTTAATCTGTTTTAATGACTGAATAAGCAATACGTACAACAATGAGTAAAGCCTTTGACTGGGGAAAATACCTATAATTATCATAATTGAAATGATAAAAATGGAATATTATTTGTTTGAAAAAAATACGAAATTTTCTATCATACAAAAATGGATAAACTTAAATGTTTATGAAAGAAAGCCTAATAATTCGAACATTATGACAATTAAATAAAATTTACAATATATATACATATACATATATATATATATATATGTGTGTACATGCATACATACATATATATATATATATATATATATATATATATATATATATATATATATATATATATATATATATACAAACATATATAAACATATAAATATATATTCACAGTCAAATTATTGATGGCTATGCGAAGGAAAAAACTTATTTAAAGTTATTGGCAGCAGGGAATTAAAATAAACACCTCAGAAGTCTCCAAAAACATAAAGAGAGAGAGAGAGAGAGAGAGAGAGAGAGAGAGAGAGAGAGAGAGAGAGAGAGAGTTCTACGTCATGACCTTGCCGAAGCAAATGGTAGAAGGAAAGTAGAGCTTTGAAGGAAACTAATTAAAGTACGTGGCCAATTAGCTGACCTGGATCTTCTAAAACTTCAAAAAGTGGAATATAATTACCATGTTTTTAATTGGTTAATAGGCGTTAGTGCGCTAACAAATTCTAACAGTAAAGGGAAAAAATACCTAATTACAAAGACATACACTTTTTGTATGTATGTATGTATGTATGTATGTATGTATGTATGTATGTATGTATGTATATGTATATATATAATGTGTATATGTATATATGCATATCCATATATATATAATGTATATATATATATATATATATATATATATATATATATATATATATATATATATATATATATATATATATATATCTGGAGTATAATAATATACACAAGAACACCTTCCTGACCATTTACTGTTTCCATAAGCATTAGAATATTCATAAAAGTTAAACCCTAAACAACTTTTTATATATAACAAACTTAGTATCATTCATCTTCAACCTTCGTTTTATACAAAATGAATATTAAAAATATCAAATATTACAAAAAAACACAACAAATACTGATCCCGCTTCCCGGGAATCTTTGAGGAATTGTAAAAATAGTTCCTTTGGCTGAAATAGTAAAGTAAGGTTCATTTCTCAAGTTAATTTAAGAGCTTGATTCGTTTCTAATTACAAACGTAGGTACAGCAAACAGGTGGCCTTTCAATCATTTTAAAATGTTAAATTTCATTCCAGAGATTTTAAGCTTACTCTTCATAATAGTAATAATAATGATAATTTATTATTATTATTATTATTATTATTATTATTATTATTATTATTATTATTATTATTATTATTATTATTATTTTCTTCGTCGATAGTTGCTGTTACTCTTATTACCTCCTGAATAATAATAATAATAATAATAATAATAATAATAATAATAATAATAATAATAATAATAATAATAATATTGTAATAATAATATAATATTATTATCAATATAATAATAATAATAATAATAATATTATTATTATTATTATTATTATTATTATTATTATTATTATTATTATTATTATTATTATTATTATTACTACTTTGTGATGCAATATTTACTGTTACCCTTATTACCTCCTGAATAACAACCATTTTAATGAAAATAAGCAACAACAGAAATAAAGAAAGCAGCAATAGCAACAAAATATAAAACACTGACATCAACAACGCGAACAGTTAAAACAGCATGACAGCTAAAATTAACCCAATCTGAGATTGAACATTCTAAAAAAAAAAAAATTAAAAGTCTAGTTTCTCGTTTGTGAAACTTAATAAAATTGTCCCCCCAAAAAGTACGAATTCAAATGAATAGCGAAGCACTCAAGAGGAAATCGCGCGAAATAAAATCATTTTCGTGTCCCTGGACGGACAATAACAAAGGGCCGTAACTAAGTCGAATGCTTAGCAAATACTTAATTCATGCTCGTGCTCTTCGTCGGATCATGAACGCTCTATTACAGGGCGTGTGTACAACGTCGTATATTTTGCCTTAATGTGGAGAATGACGTTGATGGGCAAGTTATTCGCGGAGACCTGTCAAAAGCGTACAGCACAGTTCTTGAATTACTTTTTTTTCTGTGTATGTGGGGGGGGGCGGTTAGGGGGAGTAAGTGTGCCTGCAAAACAATGAAAACTACACATCGGAAACGAAATTTCAAATAAAAACTGCATGCAAACTGGCTTTTAACAACGAGGCAATTTTTTATCTTTCTCATAAACTATCAGAGCATAAGTAACATAGGCAACAATTAACTCGGGGTTTGTAATGGCATAATGTATGCAAATTAAGTTAGAATCCTTGTACACTCTGAGACGATTAAACCTTTTAATTATTAGATAACAAAGAGACGAAAAGAGCCGCAGTTGAGGGTGGCGAAGAGAGAGAGAGAGAGAGAGAGAGAGAGAGAGAGAGAGAGAGAGAGAGAGAGAGAGAGAGAGATAGCAGCGTAAAGAAACTCTCTTTAGCGTGTTAAAAATGGCAATATACATCTGAATTTGACCTGAAATTTAAAAAGGATCTTAAATCTTAAATGAAACACAGTCCTTAAAATTTTGACAATATGGAATAATAGGAAATAAAATATGATACAACTAAAGATATTAACAGTTGAAGTTACAAACTACAAGACAAAATTTTCATTAGACTTTCTAATAACCCTAATACGATTATCCTTATATTTGGAAGTTTATTTACATTTTTATCTATTTAATTATTATTTTGTTAATTTAATTTTTCTCCTTTTAAGTGATCTCCTCTTTTTGTATTTCCCATCACCATCTCTTACTTTCTAATGAACAACATATTCTCTAAAAGCTTCAATTTCACGTCAATGACCCCTATGGTGGGCTTGTTCCGCATGAATAGGTTTCATCTCCTGAATAGTAATAAATAATAATAAATTCCAAATTTTAAGGACTTACAATCCCACCAGTAACGAAGACCTTAATGTACATGGATATTAAAAAAGGGACGTAGGCGGAGGTAGAGACGACGATAAAAAAAACACTAACAGCATGAGAAA
The DNA here is from genome assembly GCF_040412425.1 of Macrobrachium rosenbergii. NCBI lineage: Eukaryota > Metazoa > Arthropoda > Malacostraca > Decapoda > Palaemonidae > Macrobrachium > Macrobrachium rosenbergii. The sequence goes on from NC_089746.1 coordinate 45,741,820, forward strand.
TAGGTTCAGTATCTCATAAGCAAACTTTCCCCATCAGACCGTGTCTCATAAAATGGCAGAGATTTCCCTCCTCGGTCAAATATCCTGCGATATAAGGACAAGAAGATTCTCGCGGTCGAAATTTTTCAGCATATAAAAATAAAGTAGTAAGCAAACAATTGAGAAATAGTGAAGTTAATACGGGAAGATATGAACGCTTTATATAGAGTAGGGCTGGACAAACTGATGGCGAAGGAAATAAAATTCACTCTCTCTCTCTCTCTCTCTCTCTCTCTCTCTCTTGTTTCTCTCCTCTGTTCACTGGTAAAGAAACACTCTCTCTCAACGTTTAAATAGTGTTTTATATATATATATATATTATATATATACAGGAAAAAAGATATATATATATATATATATATATATATATATATATATATATATATATATATATATATATATGAATGTCTTTTCCTGTAATACTACAGTGTAATATGAAAATAAGAAGGCCCATAAAACACTATTTAAACGTTGAAACCATATATTTTTTGGCACTTGTTTCTACCAGTGAACAGGGCACAGAAACAAGTGCCTGAAATATATGGTTTCAACGTTTTAAATAGTGTTTTATGGGCCTTCTTATTTTAATATATATATATATATATATATATATATATATATATATATATATATATATATATATATATATATATATATAAAAGGCCCATAAAACACTATTTAAACGTGGCAACCATATATTTTAGGCACTTGCTTCTGTGCCCTGTTCACTGGTAGAATATGGACAGATGAAATGTTACAAGGGTACATATACAAAGCATATATAGGTGTGGCATTAAGTCTCCGATGGTATGCAGGTGACCGTTTCCTAAGAAGGAGGAGAATAACCAATTCTGCTCTACCCATCCCACATTATCGAGAAGGCTATCAACAAAGCGAATAAAATATACTACAAAGGTCCCACTCACAACAGACAAATAGATTTTAACAACAAAATAAAGCTACCATACGACGAAAACATCCAAAAAGCCACAGAACAACTCGGGTCTAACAATCCTTTCATCTTCTATTATCCCAAATCCATCGGGAGCTCGTTCATTACCGTATACTTAAATAACAAAGGGGAAGAAGCCGGAGTTTACAAGAAACCGTGCAGCAACTGTAGTGAAATTTACGTAGGTAAGACAGGTAGATCGCTCTCGCAAAGAATAATAACACCACAAAAGGTCGGTAAGATATGCTTCGGAGAGTTCGGGGATATTCCTACATATCAGAGATACTGGCCATTCCATAAGCTGGAGGGGGGCGGAGCTGGTCCGTACAAAAGAAAGATGCTGGAATCTGCTATCATCAATGCATTGGAAATCGGACGACATCGACGCTTTAATCCTCAGACCGCTTCTGAAGAAGGTGGCCCAGAGAATACGACCTCCAGAATCGTCGCCAAACGGGAGTTAATGAAGCCAAAAACCACTAGGGAATTGGTTATTCTCCTCCTTCTTAGGAAACGGTCACCTGCATACCATCGGAGACTTAATGCCACACCTATATATGCTTTGTATATATACCCTTGTAACATTTCATCTGTCCATATTCTACCAGTGAACAGGGGCACAGAAGCAAGTGCCCGAAATATATGGTTGTAACGTTTAAATAGTGTTTTATGGGCCTTTTTATATTCATATTACACTGTGGTATTACAGGAAAAGACATTCATATATATATATAGATATATATACATACTGTATATATATACATATATATATAAATATATATAATATATATATATATTTATATGTATATGCATATATATGTATGTATGTAAGTATGTATGTATGTATGCATCCATGCATACCAAAATGACAAAAGATAGCAAAACCACGAAGCAATGGTAGGATTGAGAATGTCTACGGTGTATCAAACCCACTTTTCACTATCTAACACCATGGTCATATTTAAACAAATGCATTTGATATACAAATCACAGGTAATTTAGATTTATTTCGTAATTACCCGTACACATTAAAAGGATGATATCCTTATTTCTAAAACTTCGTTCAGAAAAACATTTATCAGTAGTTTCAGTATATTTATCCGTAACTCAAGTGCTAGTGTCAAACGAAATAACTAGCATTAAAGGTAACATCAATTTCCAGAAAAAAAATTTAGTTTTACTGCTCTTTATTTCATATATAGATATTCTTATCAATTACATTATTTTCTAATGAAACTTTGGGAAAGAAACTATTTTTCTAAACCCTTTAGTCAGAAAAATCTTGTAATTTGTAATCCATATGAGAAAATAAACTTATATACATGTCCATAGAACTGTTACATAACATGCGAGCGTTTTGAAAGACAGAGAGAGAGAGAGAGAGAGAGAGAGAGAGAGAGAGAGAGAGAGAGAGAGAGAGAGAGAGAGAGAGAATGAATCTAATGGGTTCCCACTAGGCATTCCCGTTTTATAACTATTCCTATTTACAATAATTAAGAGCAAAGAACTTTTATTAATATTTAAAGCAAGCATTTTTGGTAGTTCCAGAGGAATGTTGGCAATTTATGCAAAAGGAGAGAGAGAGAGGGTTACGCCCTTCTCTAAGCGACTACTGAGCCTTATAACCTCCCCATTTTCAAGAAAGGCCACAGCGATGGCGATAAGTGATAAAAATAGTTGTCAAAAAAATCCCACGCGAAAGAGAGAGAGAGAGAGAGAGAGAGAGAGAGAGAGAGAGAGAGAGAGAGAGAGAGAGAGAGAGAGAGATAACTGGCCAACATAACCTTCCTATTTTCAAGAGAAGTCACAGCGATGGTGATAAGTGATAAAAATAGATATCAACACATAAAACTTCCATGTAAGAGAGAGAGAGAGAGAGAGAGAGAGAGAGAGAGGTGAGTTACAGGTGTGACAGCCGTCAAAGGCATGTGAGGGAGGACACGTGCTGTCAAATCAAAAATCAGTCACGAACATCAATGTAAGAAGAGTTCCTAATACATGCAAAAAAAAAAAAAAAAAAAAAAAAAAAAAAAAAAAAAAGTTGTTTTAGGGCCGTCAACCTTTTGCAATACGCATTTCCTGTGACGTATGTAATGGTTTATTGCAAAACACAATTTTACGTGGGTTAATACAAAACTAAAAATAAAATCAGTCTTGCTTTAAATAAGGTTAATAAATTGCCTTTGCATGATGTAAATCATTATTCATGAGAACTGAACAAAAATAGAACAAAAATAGAAGGAACACCAGATCCTTTAAGCTCGAAAAAGTAACGCATTTCGAGAGAGAGAGAGAGAGAGAGAGAGAGAGAGAGAGAGAGAGAGAGAGAGAGAGAGAGAGAGAGAATATAACACCCTGGCAATGACAGGGGTGTCTAAAAATAGAAGGGCAACGGCGCCGAAAATCAATGCACCTCTGTATATAGCCCATGAGAAAATGGTCACATTCTATTTTCCTCTTTTGCCTGTAAGAACTACTGTTCTTGCCCTTTTTCTTGCGTCTCTTCTCGTTAATAATTAATCTCTTCTTTCTGTATTTTCTAGTATCTTTCTTTTACTTCTTTGATATGAACACCATATTCTTTGGAAGTTTGAATTTCAAGTCAATGGCCCCTAGGCGCTTGTTTCATATGAGTAGGCTTCATCTTCTGAATAATAATAATAATAATAATAATAATAATAATAATAATAATAATAATAATAATAATAATAATAATAATGTCAAGCATTATATTTAAATTTAATGTCCTTCAAACATGGTGAATGATATGCAATGCAAATTACACAATAAACTACAAATGACTCTTTATTGATATAACAGACCGCCATAACAAACTGTTTGATACCTGATAATTACCTTTCTTATAACATTTTACAAGATGATTTAAACTGTACTGATAAACATTAACATAACAGCATTCCGACGGTAAGTTAACTTTTTTGTAGACAGAACGTCGCGAGCCACTATGAGCGTGTTCACTCGCCCACATGCGATGACGGGAAAGGTTACACAAAGATCATACAATTACACATAAATAACATCTCTTACGGACTTACCTACGACCATGGTATATATTTCTCATATTTTTTACGCGTGACTGTACTCTACATAACCAAGAATATGGAACTTATACGTTATGTAGTTTAAATCGTGTCTACGTACCATATACAAGATAACTAAGAGGCTCAAAAGTGCATGCATGATGAGAGGTGAACGGCTTAATTTGTTTTGCGTGTGAGTGAGAGAGAGAGAGAGAGAGAGAGAGAGAGAGAGACGGGGGTAGGGGGGAAATTTTACACCGATGATTAAGCGTAATCTAAAACTAACTTCAGTTTAAATCAACGTTGTTTATATTCAATTTAGGACCGTTTCCCAACGAATTACTTTCAGTTAAAAACAACTTTTTCCCCCCTTTTTTTTTTATCAAGCATCAGATTAATCAGAGTAAGGGACGAAGCCCAGACAGCTTTCCATTACATAGTAGGTATAATTGTTAATAAATGTTTTGCTGTTTATCAAGTCCACAATAATATTCAGTGGTGAATTATGTTGATTTTATAAAAACGTTACAAGAGCTTTCTAACCCTGTCTTGGGCTCATCTTCAGTCTAGCTAAAATCATCAATACAAAAAGTAAATATGTAGGCTCCAGTTTTAAGGATGGAACCTCGAGATTCCGCGAATGTCACCGCTAACGATGAATTACATACAGAGGAACAAGTGAGATCAAAAAGCATAGCCACGCGAAATATAAGAAGAGGAGAAGCAATCACCTAGCTGGATAGTTGACCGCCCTGCTTGTCGCCTCGTCCGTTAGAAAAACACATCTTCAAGGTCGCCCACTGGTTCCATCCTTAAAACTGGAGCTTACATGTTTACTTTTTGTATCGATGATTTCAGTTAGACTGAAGATGAACCCAGGACAAGGTTCGAAAGCTCTTGTAACGTTTTTATAAAATCAATGTAGTTCACCACTAAATAATATTGCGGACCTGCCATACAGCATATCCCGTTCTCAATCTAGAGGAGAAAGACCTAATAAAGGTTTTGTTACAAGGGATGACAAGATATCAAAAATAATGACCTGTCACTTTATGTCATAAAGTTGTTTATTAGATGTCTGTACGGTTGCACGGACACTCACTGTTCAGTAAATTGGACAAATATTTATCCAAACACACCCTTTCCTTTATCAAGGCATTAAACCAGTATTAATGTTTAAACTCTCACGAAAGGGGTGCCATATGTACAAAACAGGGTGCCATATGTACAAAACAGGGTGCCATATGTACAAAATATGATGTCATATGTACAAGATATGGTACCATAATTACAAAATATAGTGCAACATGTACAAAATATGGTGTCATATGTGCAAAATATATGTAGAAAATATGGCGCCATAAGTAGAAAATATGGCGTCATATGTACAAAATGTGGTTCCATGTACAAAATATGGTATCATGTGTACAAAATATGGTGCCGCATGTACAAAATATGGGGCCTATGTACGAAATATGGTGTCATGTAGAAAATATGGTGTCATAAGTAGAAAATGCGGTGTCCTATGTACAAAATGTGGCGTCGTACAAAATATGGTGTCATATGTACAAAACATGGTACCATATATACAAAATATGGTGTCATGTACAAAAGAATGTGCCATATGTACAAAAAAGGGAGCCGTGTGTACAAAATATGGTGCCATATGTACAAAGTATGGTGACATGTACAAAATATGGTGCCATATGTACAAAAAAGGCGCCTTTCGTAACAAAATATGGTGCTTTATGTAGAAAATATGGTGTCATGTACAAAATAGTTTCACTTTAGCGAATGTCGGCGGACTTTCGCATCTAACTTTATGTCAACTGACAGCCCGCTGTAGCGAAGTGGAGTGAAATTTAATGTGGACAGGAATGAAGACTGGAATAATGAAGTTCTCTGAACAAGGAATGAAGGAACGGAATGAAGTGAAACGAGCGAATGCTAAAGGAGAATTCTGACACACCGCTCTCGGCGTTTTTTATAGTCTGCTTTTCTCGCGAGCCATAGTAATGATGCTCACTAAATATCATAGAAAATATATTTTTCTTGTTAAAGCCTTTTCTATCTTAGCAAAACCTCGATCTTGCTGTTCTCGGCGGCTTACATGTCGTTCTCACCCTGAAATATTTTTACGGAAGGTTAAGCTGTGTGTGTGTGTGTGTGTGTGTGTGTGTGTGTGTGTGTGTGTGTGTGTGTGTGTGTGTGTGTTTGTGTATTCGACAGTAAGGAAGGGGTGGGGAGTTGTCTTGAAGAGGCTGAGAAATAAAAGTATTTGTCCTTGTTCTTAAAGATTCAATGCCTAATTTCAGTTACATGTTATATCAGCGTTCAATTTTCTTTCATTTGTTTTAATGGTTTTGCAACAACAAAAATCTTGAAAGTTTCTCTAGTATTGGAAAGTACAGAATTTACAAAACTCCAAAAGTTAGGCTTTGTCTTTTGCTTATAAATTGGCTTCCGTAATTACGACAAACCAAAAATTCCTTCACAAAACAGTGAGCTAAAATTGAACAAGAAATTCTAAAAGATAAAGTATAAAAAAGCTATTCTAAAACAGTTTTAAAAATCAGAATAAAATATTTGTGAAGCGAAAGAGATTCATAAACTAAGCCAAAAATCAATATTGGAGTTCATACGTTTTAATTAAAATAAAAATAAGCTGCTCACTTTCAAAAAACCATTCTTGAAAAGAGTACGGCGCAAGTCTTTATAAAAGCAAATGGCGTTCCAATAATTCTGTAATCGAAATTAGTTTCAAAAAAAAAAAAAAAAACCCAGCTGAAATTTGTGGAGGGGCGTACGGATGGCAGTTTCCATTTCAATTATCTTTCAACTCGAATGAAAATTGTTGTTGCCTCGATCAAGCAGACACGGGAGCCATGCAAAAGCAGTTTTCATACCTGTAATGAAATATCCCGGCTGACATATATGCTCATATATGCTCTATTCGACACTTCATCAACGAATCAATGCGATGGGAAAATACTCCGGATCGTTTCCGAGGGAAAAGAGGAGAATCAGAGAGGGGAAAGAGTGAGAGGAAAGAGATAGGAGAAAGAGGGATGGAAAAAACAAGACTCAGTAAGTGACGACAACTGTAATCTGGGAAAGGAATATCCTACGCAAAGTTGTTTCGATATTGACACTGGTCACAAAATATCGGAGATGCAAATAACACAGCCTCCTTTCGCAATGAATGGTCAAACTTTTATATTTATCTATGGAGAGGTCGAAGGTATGAGAGACCATATAACTTACACTATATACATACATACTTACACACACATACATACATAAATATACATATATATATATATACATATATATAATATATATATACATATATATATGTATATATATACATATATGTGTATGTATGTATGTATGTATGTATATATATATATATATATATATATATATTATATATATATAAGTATAATATATATATAATGTATATATATAAGTATAATATATATATATATATATATATATATATATATATATATATATATATATATATATATATATATATATATATATATGGGAACTATGGTTACAAAATCTTAACGAATAAAAATTAAACAAAAATTCAACCAGCGTTGTGATAAGTATGCTATTTAATTTCTTTTAAAAATTAATTTGTAAAATAAAAAGGATTAATGGTTTACCTACATATTTCCACAATTTATTCATGTCTTCGAGCTCTAACGGCGTTTAAATCCGATTAATTTAATTTTAGATCATTACGACGTTAAAGGTCACAATCATTAAAAATAAATACGAACTGTACCTTCCAGTTGTTTATGTCATTATTTAATGAACACATGTTCTCTGGTAACGCAGCTGCAAGGCGTGAATACTTAAAAAGATGTTTTCCATGATTCGCAATAAACTCTATATCTTCATCAGGTCAAATATGACAAATGTAAATTTGGTGATAGATCCGTTTGAAATTCCCCTGGTCATCTTGACAGAACTGTTTAACATTTCACTGCTTGACAGTTATGCTTGACATTTCACCAAAGTTATTGACAGAACTGCTTGACATTTCACTGCTTTTATTGACAGAATTGCTTGATATTTCACTGCTTGACAGATATGCTTCACACTTCACTTCTTTTATTGACAGAACTGCTTGATATCTAATTACTTGACAGATATGCTTGACATTTCGTTACTGTTATTGACAGAAATGCTGGATATTTCACTACTTGACAGATATGCTTCACACTTCACTTCTTTTATTGACAGAACTGCTTGATATCTAATTACTTGACAGATATGCCTGGCATTTCGTTACTGTTGTTGACCGAACTACTTGATATTTCACTACCTGACAGATATGCTTCACACTTGACTTCTTTTATTGGCAGAGCTGCTTGATATCTCATTACCTGACAGATGCTTGACATTTCAATACCTTTTTTGACATAACTGCTCGACATTTCATTACTGTTACTGACAGAACTGCTTGACATTTCACTACTTTTTTCGACAGAACTACCTGACATCTCAACTCTTCTTGGCAGGACTGTCTGACATTTCACTACTTTTCTCGACAGAACTGTTTGACATTTCACTACTTTTCTCGACAGAACCGTTATTACATTTCACTACTTGACAAATATAATTGACATTTCACTACTGTTACTGACAGACTTGCTTGACATTTCACTACCGTTATTGACAGAACTGCTTGACATTTCCCCTATTTTTCTAGACAAAATCATTTGACATTTCACTACTTTTCTCGACAAAACTTTTTTGACATTTCACTACTTGACAGATATGCTTGACATTTCACCACTGTATTGACAGAACTGCTTGATAGTTCACTATTTTTCTCGACAGCACTATTTGACATTTCACAACTTTTCTCAACAGAAGCTTTTTGGCATTTTACTACTTGACATATATGCTGTTGTTGACAAAACATTTCACTACTGTTATTTTACTGTTATTGACAGAACTGGTTGAAATTTTACAACTTGACAGATATGCTTGACATTTCACTTATGTTACTGACAGAATTGCTTGACATTTCATTACGTTTCTTGAGAATTGCTTGACATTTCACTACGTTTCTCGAGAGAACTGCTTGATATTTCCACGTTTTTTTGACAAGAGATGCTGGACATTTACTACACCGAATTGCTCAACAGTTCACTACTTAACTGGTATGTTGACGCTTCACTACTTTTCTTGACAAGAGCTGCTTGACATTTACTATAGTTCTTGACAGAATTTCTTGTTATTTCAAAACTTGACAGATATCCTGACATTTCATTACTTTTCTTGACAAGAGCTGCTTGATATTTACTACAGTTCTTGACAGAACTGCTTGATATTGCACAACTTGACAGACTCCTGACATTTCACTACTTTTCTCGACAAGAGCTTCTTGGCATTTACTACAGTTCTTGGCAGAACTGTTCTATATTTCACAATTTGATATGTATGCTTAACATTCCACAGCTTTTCTTAACAAGAGCTAATGACACTTACTACTGTTCTTGACAGGACTGCACAACATATCACTAATCTTCTTGACAGGAGTCCTCGACTTTTAACAGGTCGTATTGACAGAACTACTTTATATTTCTATTCTCATCTTAACAGAACTGAATCAAAAGTCTTCCGTCTAATCAGCGACC
>NC_089746.1:45756511-45801511 GCF_040412425.1 Macrobrachium rosenbergii
AGAGGGAGAAAATCAGAAAAGACTAGGTATGCTGGAATGCTGCGAGAGAGAGAGAGAGAGAGAGAGAGAGAGAGAGAGAGAGAGAGAGAGAGAGAGAGAGAGAGGACAGGCATGCGGGAATGCTAATGACCTCGAATTCCAAGATCTGCCAGGAATCAGAGCCGGACACCTAAGAGTTCAGCTCTGGCCAAACCGCTGGGAAGGGAATCCTGTTGAAGCCTAGTTCCAGGGATTGCTTTGAAACCGGACGTTGCCGAATTAGGTTTACATTGACCAAGTCGCGGCCCATTTCAGTCCAAAGGGTAAATGCAGTTCAAAAGAGTTTGGCGCTCCTTTGAACAATTCGACTGATACGAATGATGTGATGGCTGAAGGGTACAAATTAAATGTAGCGCAGATTTATGGTTTCAATGGTATTCCTTTGAATGTCAAAAAAGCTTTTCCAGGATCCTTATTCATAATACTCTTACGCCATCACTTTTAGTATTTTAATATTCTTTATCAGGTATATTCCATAATGTTTTCAATGGTACGCTTTTGATTATTTACAAAGGTGTTCCAGAATTCATATTCCTATTCTTCTTACGGCGTTACGGTCCGTATTATAATATTCTTATTATTGGACATATTTTTTTTGGACAATTTTTATTACACAATTTTTATTTGACATAATTCAGAACAATCTTTATCAGACATAATTTTCCCCAGCTGATTTCCATACGACAAATCACAATACAATTCCAGCATTATTAATAATTTTCAACTGTAGCTCTTAGTTAGAAAATTGAAATATTCCTCTCGACACTCCCTTGCATTCAGAACAACTCTAAATATATCAAGGGCACTATAAACAATACACTCTAAAAACAAAAAATTACAAAATAAAACCGAGGGGGTAACTTGGAACACAGCAAACGAAGCAGCAGGGCCATTAAAGGTGACGTGTCTTTGGAAAAAGAAAACCAATAAATTGTATAGGAAATTAAATTCGCTTCTGTCTCCGAGAGTGACACTTTTACGCCTCAAACTGGAGCCTGCTCGACCACGACCTTTGCAAAAGCACGTCAGTACAAAGAAAACAGACGATGAAAGCAGTAGGACACAGGGTTGTGTTTGTGTATCAGAGAGAGAGAGAGAGAGAGAGAGAGAGAGAGAGAGAGAGAGAGAGAGAGAGAGAGAGAGAGAGAGAGCGTTCTTAAATCAACACTGGATCATTTCTGAAGTACGGTAACAATAACAGAGAATTTAGAGAGGAGTATTACATCTAAAATATTACAAATTAAAAATTTTAAAAAATAAAAATCAAGTAATGTTCTATCGAAATCTTGAAATGAATAAGCTATTATTCATTTCTAAAGTACATTAACTACAGATAGAATATAGTTAATACAAAATAAAATGTGTTTTGGCGTGGGGCGAATTAAAATTCTATGTATTTTTCATCTGATAATGATAAATATATCGGACTTCCACAGACTACCAACAGCAGAAACTAATAACTCTTTTGAGTAAATAACTGTAAAGTTATTCTAGTTAAAGTAAAAATATGACACTCTATAAATCATGAAATGTTCCGCTTTCTCGCATAAGAAACAAAACCAATCAGATTCCTCTAACGAGGGAAAAGGACATTAGGATGCAAATTAAAACAGCATTCCCTAAGCACGACTGTAAATTGCATTTATATCCAAAAATGAAACATGCATTTTCTGCTCTTGGAAATGGCACCACTCCATGTGATAGCCCCGTTCCAGTGTGAACTGCAAATAACTTCAACATGTGACACCTGAATTCCTGTAAATTATGACAAACATATGACTGTATTTCTGTAAAAAAAAAAAATTGCCAAACATGTGACACAGTATTCCTGTAAAATATGCCAAACATATTTACTGGAATGAAAACGTTTGATCATAAAGACAAGACCAACTTACTAAAACGAGGGAAAGACTGAAAAAATATGTGAGCAGTAGCTCGACAAACACAAAATAATAAGCTGCTGTCAAAGAGGGTCTTAGGTTTATGACCAACCGAATCGAGACACTGGATAAAGTTACACCAGAGTGTCATTATATTAGTGTTCTAGCCTTCGTGTAATATAATAGAAAAATAGAGCAGGCTTCTCTCTTCTTTGAAAAAGCGGGAATAAATCCTATTTAATCTCTCTTTTGTACTGTAAAAGAACGGTAATATTCAAACCATGTGAGATTAAAATGGAGACACATTTGAGCTGCTTTCATGTGGGATGGTCAGTTTATAGTGAAAGATAAAAACAGATTAAAAGTTACAACTTGAAAAGAATCATCCTTCGACTCCACATCACGTCTCTCTCTCTCTCTCTCTCTCTCTCTCTCTCTCTCTCTCTCTCTCTCTCTCTGGATCTCAACACAGCACTCGTGAGAAAGAAACATCAAGCCTAACATTAATCTCGAAAGATCTTGCTGTAACAAAATAAGTGTATCTGCCTCTGTCTCCTATTTCTTCTTCCTATTTCTTCTTCCTATTGTTCCTTCCTTTGTCACTGCTTCTGATAAGCGACACGCGAGCACCCTCCAGGATTCGGGTGAATGGGTGAGTGGCGCTGTTGTTCTACCAATCAAAGACAGGTAAGAAGAGGAAGTCTCCTCTATTGATACATATGAAGACAGCTGCTGTTACCTTACTTCTTTATTTATTTAATATTGATAAATCGTTCGAATCAGACTTCTCTTCACAGGTAAATTGTCAGGTAATTCATAACTCCAAACGTGCTTATCAGTCATCCGGGGAACAATATGACCGATTTCTGCCAATTTCTGACAAGTATGAGGATAGCAATCGATTTTCCACTCCATCGAGCTTTTATTTCTTCATATCCATTGACCACACTTCACTGCTGTTCATTACTGACAGACCTTCCTATTTTGTGGTTTATTAATCGTAATTAAATGCGGCCAATTGTATCACAAATGGAATTTAATCGAAATTAATTACAGCCAGTCGCATCACAAAAGAAATTTAATCGAAATTAAATACAGCCAGTAGTATCACAAATGGAATTTAGTCGAAATTAAATACAGCCAGTCGTATCACAAATGAAATTTAATCGAAATTAGTTACAGCCAGTCGTATCAAAAAAGGAATTTAATCGAAATTAAATACAGCCAGTCGTATCACAAATGGAATCTAATCGAAATTAAATTCAGCCAGTCGTATCATATATTGAATTTAATCGAAATCAAATGCAGCCAGTCGTATCATATATGGAATGTAATCGAAATTAAATACAGTCAATCGTATTTAAATGGAATTTAATCGTAATTAAATACAGCCAATCGTATCATAAATGGAATTTGATCAAAATTAAATACAGCTAGTTGTATCATAAATTGAATTTAATCGAAATTAAATACAGCCAATCGTATCATAAATGGAATTTAATCCTGCACAATCCCCTCGTTCGGGACTGGACAAGATACTTCATCATAACGTAAAATTGAATCCTCACGCATGTAAAGCATATTTTTTGGCAAGGTTAAATTTAACCTTGGTTCTCTATTGATTGATTTAATGGTGAACTTATGACGTATGTGATCAGTAGTAGCATAAAATTATTTTTTCCCCTCTCAAATCTTAGTTATTTGTATTATTAGATAATTATTTATAATTAAATTTATAAACTGGTGCCACAACAACTTTTTTTCCAAAATGGAAATTCATCTGTACCATCACAAAAATAGTTATTAGATAATTATTAATAATCAAATTCATAAATTAGTGTCACAACAAGTACGGTACCGACATTTTTCAAAAAAAAAAAAAATTCATCTGTACCATCACAAAAATATTTATCATACATTTATTTATGATTAAATTTATAAACTGGTGTCACAACAACTACGGAACCAACACTTTTTTCCAAAAATGAAAATTCATCTGTACCATCACAAAAATATGTATCAGATATTTTTTATAATGAAATTTGCAAACTGGTATCGCAACAACTATGTTACCAACACTTTTTTTTTCTCAAAAATGAAAGTTCATCTGTACCTTCAAAAGAAAAATTGTTTGCGTGTGGGGGCGGGCGGGGTTGAAGGCGGGTTCTCCTATGGTATTGACGCTTAGCAAGTTTTCCTTATAGGGAATATGACTCTGATTTGGGGCGTTTCGTTTTTGCCCCACTCCTCGAAAGGATCGAATCAAAGGCCGTCGTCTTATCAGTGATCCCTTCCCTCAACCCTTTCCATCATAGCCGTGAAGTGTTCTCTCTCTCTCTCTCTCTCTCTCTCTCTCTCTCTCTCTCTCTCTCTCTCTCTCTCTCTCTTGTCAAATTCAAGGAGAATCTCACCAACATAATTTTTCATATTTCCTACTATCGCTATTCTGTTCCGCTCGTTTTTGAGATGGATGAAAATCTCTCTCTCTCTCTCTCTCTCTCTCTCTCTCTCTCTCTCTCTCTCTCTCTCTCTCTCTCTCTCTCTCTCGTCGAACTCAAAAGAAAATACCACTAATATAAGGTTTAATATTTCCTGCTTTCTCTCTTCTGTCCCGCTCGTTTTTTGCATTAGATGAAAATATCCTCTCTCTCTCTCTCTCTCTCTCTCTCTCTCTCTCTCTCTCTCTCTCTCTCTCTCTCTCTCTCTCCGAACCCAAAAGAAAATACCACTAATATAAGGTTTTACATTTCCTGCTTTCTCTCTTCTGTCCCGTTCGTTTTTGCAAAAGATGAAAATCCTCTCTCTCTCTCTCTCTCTCTCTCTCTCTCTCTCTCTCTCTCTCTCTCTCTCTCTCTCTCTCTCTGTGTCGTCGACCTCAAAGAGAATTCCCCTGTCCTAGGACGTCCTTGTAATCTCCCGCTGATTATCATCATTCGTTATTTACTCAGACGAAAATACAGCTCTGGAACTCATTTCGTCACTCTGTTCTCCCTGAGGCGGGTCTATTCCTCCTGCCTTGTTGAGCATCTCTCTCTCTCTCTCTCTCTCTCTCTCTCTCTCTCTCTCTCTGTTGTTTTTGTTCATATTCATTTCAGTTCGTCATTGAGCTTGTGATAATATCGATACGCTTTATGAATGTTTGCAATAAAGAAGAAAACAAATAAATTTGAAAACAGAGAGAGAGAGAGAGAGAGAGAGAGAGAGAGAGAGAGAGAGAGAGAGAGAGAGAGAGAGAGAGAGAGAGAGTCAAGGTTTACATAGTAAGGGGTAAATACCAGATGACCAAAGTGAGGAACAAAAAATTACAGAGAAACTATGAAAAAAATGTGTTAAGCGCAAACGAAAATGTCCCGGAAAAACAAGTGAAAATGCGAGCTGTTGCTAGATTAACCTGACTTTAAACAAATGGGGAGAGAGAGAGAGAGAGAGAGAGAGTATTGCATCACAGGAACAACTTTATCACCAACATTTCATGGCAGCATCATATCGAGTTTAACGAAACCTCATTAATTAACAACAAACATTTTAATGTGAACGATGCGAAGGCTAATGGCAGTTCCTAATCGAATTTTGCCACACGTAAAACCCAGTTAATTCTGGACCGGAACAAGAAAGAGAGAGGACGAAATAGATAGGATGAAAGAGACATATGACGAAAATGTCCGAACGGGGAAATAGACAAGGTGAAATAGACAGAGGAATCATGACGAAAATGTCCGAACAGGGAAATAGACAGGATAAAATAGACGGAGGAGTCATGACGAAAATGTCCGAACGGGGTCGAAACAAGCGCTAACCGTGAATAAGAAAATATGGCTAAAAAATATGTAATTACAGAAGGGCGGACACAGAAGAATGGGAATAACGATTAGGATAAACAAGGGGGAAGAAGATTTAAAAAATGAAAATTTAAGGAAAGAGCAACCTACGGAAGGGGATGAAGGGGGAAGTAAAAGAAGACTGGGCATATTTTAGGAAGAAAAACAGGGAGAGAAAATGAAAAAGAACTAGTAATATTACAAAACCGAATAGGAAATACGGACTACAAAGGTCATAACATAAAGCGTAATGCACGGACATAAATATCACGAGAAGGGGACAGGAAAAAACGGAGAGAGGGGGGAGGGGTTTGGTCAGGTTGGTGGGTGGGGGGAGGGGAGGGGAGGGGAGGTTGTTCAACGTAGAGGAAAAGAACTGAAGTAACGACACTGACCTTTTAATAGGTAAAAATCAATTATTATGAAATATGAAATATTCTTTAAAAAACATGTTTTCTAAACGACAACGGAACATTTCCAAATGACCTCTTTGAGTGTTTATTGAACACTTACTAAAATGCAATTAGACTTATGTGAATGTAACTACTTAATACTTAGTCTCTGTGCATTTTCAACTGCAGAGATAATTGCTTTTTGCTGCCAATAGTCAGTCATGGCCCTAAATAAATATATATGTATAAAATCATTGTAGGTTTTTATATACGTATGTATACATACGTCCACAATCCCACAAAAATAAAATAAATATAATATATATATAATATATATGTGTGTGTATGTATGTATGTACGTATGTATGCATGTATGTCTACATATATATATATATATATATATATATATATATATATATATATATATATATATATATATATATATGTTATATATATGTATAATTGTAGTAATTGGGTCATGAATCTGGAGTAAATGTGAAATTTTTAATGTAATCCCAATGTCATAACAGAACCTCATTTACTGATATTCTAACACCATAAAAATGTCATTTTAATGCCATTTTAATGTAGTCACAATATGACAAAATTCGCATGGAATCGTCGAGAGCCAGAATTGCAACATCTGTGATGAACAGACCGATTTTAATCATTTTACTTCACTGGCAAAGAAATGAAAATAAGTGCACATACATCCGAAATATATAAGGGCTTTGAAATTTAATTACTGTAATATTCAAATACTCCCCATAAGTACATTTCCCTTAGGTATATAAGAAATATCAAATTTCAGTAATACAGCAGCTTTGTCACGACTAGTTTAATATTACTGAATATTTTTCATAAGGTTTTTATAAAACAGGGCCAGCTATGAATAACAAACTTCCTGAAAGCACTGGATATTAACTCGGATGAGCTATTGACTGAACCATGGTTTTAAAAGATGTGTTCTACGAAAAAAAAAACAAATAATATATATCATATTTTCTGATATTATGCCAAAAGATACAATGACAAGGGAAGGTAATGGGGGACAGTTCCGAACAGAAGTCTTCACATCGATCAGAAACTGCAAAACTTATTGAAAGATCAACCATTCGCATAAAACCGATATTCATATTAATGTTATTATTAATATTCAGAAGATGAACCCTATTCATATGGAACTAGACACCACAGGGGCCACTGACTTGAAATGCAAGCTCCCAAATAAAAAGTAACAGAAGGTAAAGAGAAATACAGAAAGAAAGATCAGTTATTATAAAAACAGATAAATAAACAATCTAATAAAATAAATAAAAATGTACGTAAATTATTAAAACACAAGGAGAATCTTATTAGGGCAATAGTCCCAGCGTTCCACTCTCCGAGCCGCCAAAGAAGAATTAGAGGAATTTATTTCTGGTGATAGAAATTCATTTCTCGTCATAATGTGGTTCGGATTCCACAATAAGCTGTAGGTCCCGTTGCTAAGTAACCAGTAGGTTCTTAGCCACGTAAAAATAAGTCTAATCCTTCGGGCCAGCCCTAGGAGAGCTGTTAACCAGCTCAGTGGTCTGGTTAAACTAAGATATACTTAACTAGTGCACTGCATCTTCGCTCGAACTCCTTTAGTTCCAATTGCATAATTAACACGCCTACACATGAAGAATAAAGTCGCATACGTACATTTATACGAGGGCCTGTACGTGTGATTTACAGGCACAGTAAGTCAGCGTTGCCACCTCATAAAAAATAATAGGGGAAATAAATCCAATACCGGAGTTCTTTGCTTCTAAGTGTGGAACCCTACCATGTGAGAACCAGCGGCTGTCCAGTCAAGAGTAATCGAGAAACACTTCAATTAACAGAAAACGGAGACTAAAGGCAACAGAAAATGGGGGTCAGAGATGCACACAGGACGGCTGATGATGGAGAATTATCAGAGTAGAGAGAGAGAGAGAGAGAGAGAGAGAGAGAGAGAGAGAGAGAAAGAGAGAGAGTGAATATGTGACGTGTGTGTGTGAAACCCTAGGGAGAGAGAGAGATTACTCAAAACCCTAAAATAAGTATATATATATATATATATATATATATATATATATATATATATATATATATATATAGAGATATATATATATATAATATATATATAAATATATATATATATATATATATATATATATATATATATATATATATATATATATATATATATATATATATATATATATATATATATATATAGAGAGAGAGAGAGAGAGAGAGAGAGAGAGAGAGAGAGAGAGAGAGAGAGAGAGAGAGAGAGAGATTACTCAAAACCTAACGAAAATACAGTATAAAACCTAGCTAAAATACAGTATAAAGATAACTAACTTTCCCTTCACTAACCGTGGTAAAAAAAATAAATTTTCGAGACTGGATATCCTGAAAATCAATAGACGATCAAAGTATTTGATTGTGAAACCCATTCAAGAAAAATGCAGACGGGAAACAGCTTTATGGGAGGATTTCTGAGAGCGTGTGTGTGTGTGTGTGTGTGTGTGTGTGTGAGAGAGAGAGAGAGAGAGAGAGAGAGAGAGAGAGAGAGAGAGAGAGAGAGAGAGAGATTGAGATTGTGTGCACGTGTGTGTGTGTGTGTAAGAGAGAGAGAGAGAGAGAGAGAGAGAGAGAGAGAGAGAGAGAGAGAGAGAGAGAGAGAGAGAGAGAGAGATTTTGTGTGCGAGTGTGAATCTCAGAGAGAGAGCGCGAGATTTTGTAAGTGTGGGTCTGTGTTTTTGAGAGAGAGAGAGAGAGAGAGAGAGAGAGAGAGAGAGAGAGAGAGAGAGAGAGAGAGAGCTGTGTGAGTGATTGCCTCCCCTCTGCTATTTTTAGACGCAAAAATGGAAGATTAAACAAAATCACGGCCGGGAATGGAAAGGTGCGTAACAGGGAACGAAACAATATAACGAGTAATGGGGTTAGCACAGTCAAGAGGAGGGAGGAACGTGACGAAAATACGCCGTAAAAATATGAGGGGCATAATTGAAGAGATACGGTAACAGAAAAATTAAGGAGCGACAGGTAAATGGGAAAAAACTTTTCAAAAATATAAGAACAAATGAAAATTTGAATATCTAAGGGGGGCGCTATTACTTTTCAAATCAAGTAGATTTCGCCTCTAGCAACAGGAAGTCGGAATAGGTTACAATTAATAACTTATATATATATATATATATATATATATATATATATATATATATATATATATATATATATATATATATATATATATATATATATATATATATATATATGTATGTATGTATATATATATAAATATATATATGTATATATATATAATCTATATATACACATCATATATATACATATACATAGAAACATACATACATGCATACATACACACATATGTGTATGCATGTATGTATGTTTCTATGTATGTGTATATATATGATGTATATATACAGTATATATATATATGTGTATGTGTGCGTGTGTGTGTGCGTGCGTGAGTATGTATCCTTTGCAAGACCAGTAATACACAGAAACTATATAGGATCCATAAAAAAAGGATAATCACGCAGGAATGAGAAGGACTCGCCAGCAAGAAGAGTCGGACATCAAAGAGACTTCCGTAATCCTCTAAGGAAGGAATCCTGTTGACATCCTATCCTAGCGCTCTTCGGAATCCTTCACGCTGCACTCTTTCGATTCCATTGAAGGTGAAATTCCGTCCTATCGGTTAAAAGGCTTTCCGGGAATGTAGATTCCTTATTTTATTTTCCTGTTGCTGCACTGTCTTCAAATTGTTACACTTACACATAAATAAATAAATGTTAATTCTTCATTTTTTTCTTTTTACTTCATTTGCTCTTCAAATTATTAGGCTTACTAGAGGCAAGTAAATAAACACATGGAAATGCTTTATTACTCTTGAAATGTTTACATTCACTACAGGCAAATTAATAAATAAATGTAAATTTTTTATTTTTGTTTTGTTACTTCATAGATCTTCGAATTGTTACATTTACTAGATGCAAATAAATTAATAAATGGAAATTCTTTATTAGTTTTCTGTAAAAGAAAACTATTTTGCCGGCTTTGTCTGTCCGTCCGCACTTTTTCTGTTTGCCCTCAAATCTTAAAAACTTATGAGGCTAGAGGGCTGCAAATTGGTATGTTGAACAACCACCCTCCAATCATCAAACATACTAAATTTCAGCCCTCTAGCCTCAGTATTTTTTTTATTAAAGATTAAAGTTAGCAGTAATCGTGCGTCTGGTAACGATATAGGACAGGCCACCACCGGGCCGTGGTTAAAGTGTCATGGGCCGCGGCTCATGCAGGATTACACCGAGACCACCAAAAGGTATCTATTTTCGGTGGCCTTTATTATACGCTGTACAGAAAACTCGATTGCACCGAAAATACTTCGACGAATTTTTTACTAGGTTTTTTCTTGTTACTTCCTTGTTCTTCAAATCGTTACACTTACCAGATGCAACTAAATAAATGAATGATAACAAAAGAACAATAAAAATAAATTTCTTTCTCTTTGGTCAAGAATTCATTTTCGACACTGATACTCCTGCTTTGTCAAATATTGAACTACAATTCCAAATATTGACTACAATTCCAGGCCTCCATTAGGGCTTCATTGCTATCCTAACTATTATGGCTACAGAAATATTCTCCCTCTTTCGACTGTTCAAATAGTTTCAGTCTATAAAAAATATCTTAAGGCCAAAGAGATTCTGTGACTCTCGTGAAAAGTATCTTATAGCGTGTATACCTTTTAAAGTCATTACATGTAATTCCTCCAATGAAGATAACATCAGCATAAAGTAAATGTATCTGAAAACTAACAGCAAACCTCAATGCACACTTACGTGTATCAAGCAAAAAATCAGAAAGCTATTTTATATATTCTCTTTTCTAAATATGTAATTATGGTAAACTTTTTAATGTTTAACACAAGGATTATCATTAGGAATGATAATCCAGTAATTTCTTCCTAATTACTGGAAGAGAGACGTGCTAATTGGCTAAAAGCACTAACACAATTTGACAAATCGAGAGAGAGAGAGAGAGAGAGAGAGAGAGAGAGAGAGAGAGAGAGAGAGAGAGAGAGAGAGAGAGAGAGAGAGAGAGAGAGCAGGTAAAATTTTCGTTCCTAAATATGTTTTACTTCATAGACAAAATGACATGTACAGAACAGAGAGAGAGAGAGAGAGAGAGAGAGAGAGAGAGAGAGAGAGAGAGAGAGAGAGAGAGAGAGAGAGTTTTTATTTCATAGAAAAAAAGCGACATATACAGAGTAACTTCTATGACAAAATGAATTTTAATGCAGTGTTCTAAATAATATTCCACACGCATTCTACAAAGGCAAGAGGAAAAAATGTGATGTAGGCCTACGAAAATGATGGCCATAAAATACTAAATATAAAAAATAAGGGGAATGGGGGAGCACATAGCTAGCCCAGGGCGAGGGGGTTGTCCAATTTAGCCTATGGCCTGAATGGAAGCCAAGATAGTTATGGATAAAAAGGAACTTTTGTTTTCACGATATCAAAGGTCTTTGAAATAATAAGCAACCTTGCGTGATAATAATTATCAAAACGAAAAAAATCTGAACACTGCAGTAACCCCCACAACCCCCAAAAAATAATTTTAATTTAAAAAGAACCAGACTCGCTGAGGGGTAGGACTTCTTAGGTCCCTCACAAAGTGAGTGACAACTTTTGATAGTTCCAAAAATCTGACTTAAAATAGAAATAAGAATTACTCTTCTACCATAAGCCTACAGAAGCGGCATCTCTCTAACTGCCAGCATTTTATTTCAACATGAATATAGGAAAATGCTCAAAAAGTGCTTTTGATTATTAATGTGAAAATGGGCATTTCACAAATGGTTTGGAAACATTACTCCTTTACGCTCAGATGACTACGATAATGACAAGTGAATATGTATGTATGTATGTATGTATGTATGTATGTATGTATGTATGTATGTATGTATGTATGTATGTATGTGTATTTATATATATATAAATTTTTATTGTTCATTAAGAACCATTTTAATTATATAATAATCATAAACATTTACATTTAGCATTATACAGAATCTAATTATAAAATGTTTAAATGAATCCTTTTACTCCTCCTACCACAGTATGTTATTTGCCAGTGACGTATTCATTAATTAAATGCTCACGCAACACAGAACAAAATTGTTCAAATAAAGAAAATCATATTTATATGACTGACGCTAGAATTTTCATAAAATACAAAGTCATCCCTACAGAGAGAGAGAGAGAGAGAGAGAGAGAGAGAGAGAGAGAGAGAGAGAGAGAGAGAGAGAGAGAGAGAGAAGAAGGTTTTCTAAGCAAGTCTGTTTTTCCATAAAAATCCTTCTAAAAGTAATGAAGCCAATGCACCGATGTATTACTATGAAGGAGAACATAACAGTTTTTTGAGTGAACATGGAAAAAACTGACATATCAACGGAGAAAAGCAGATTTTGGTAACGCTGAGAAATAAAATCGCTTTCTCTGAAGGAAACCACAACAAACATCAGCCACGAGAGTCTATGACGTGTCAAGGGTGAAATTATCAACAAAACAGTACAATATAAAGAAAATACACTGGGCCCTAAAAACTGTCATGACTGAATGCAAAGCTTCGTTACATGAAAATAGCACCAGTACCAAAGTGACCCAGTTAAAAAGGATTCAATGTCTACCTCTAAACAAATGCATAACACAATTTCCTTCGTGTATGTGGTGGTATACGATCCCATTTCTCAAAAAAATTCATTCTCTACCTAAAAAAAAAAAGTATGGCATAACAAAATATGCTTCATATCATGTATGTGGTGGTATACGATCATATTTTTTCAAAATAATTCATTACCTACCTAAAAAAAATTATGGCATAACCCAATATGCTTTACGTATATGGTGGTAAACGATCATATTTCTCAAAGTGGTTCAATATCTAACTAAAAAATAAATATAACACAATATGCTTCATTTAAGTGGTGGTAACGATCATATTTCTCAGTGATTCAATATCTAACTAAAAAATAAATATAACACAATATACTTCATTTAAGTGGTGGTAACGATCATATTTCTCAAAGTGATTCAATATCTAGCTAAAAAAATATGGCACAAACCGACATGCTTCATATATACGGTGGTAATGATCACAATTCTTCTCTAGACCCTCATTACCTACTAATTCATACACGGGCCGGACACGTCAAACAGCAATACTGTCGTTTTATCAATATTTTCAGATGACTTGAATTACTTCGTTAATTGCCACTCAGTTAATTTGGAATACGCAAGACATTATTATCGACGCAAGAAGGGTTCTCGAAAGGATGAAATTCAGCAGAAGGAACACAATTGTTTTAAATAGGTTAATGAATTTGTCCTTTGTTAGCATTCACGTAGGACATACTATTATTATTATTATTGAATGTAAGTATATACATTATTATTATTATTATTATTATTATTATTATTATTATTATTATTATTATTATTATTATAAGCGACCTCTTCTATCTGTATTTCCCATTACCTTCTGTTACTTCCTTCTAGTGGACACCATGTTCTTTGGAAGCTTGAATTTCAAGTCAGTGGCCTTTGTGGGCTTGTTCCGTATGAATAGGGTTCATCTTCTGAATAATAATAATAATAATAATAATAATAATAATAATAATAATAATAATAATTATATTATTATTATTATTATTATTATTATTATTATTATTGCTGCTGAGGTTGTTCATAAAATGTGTAACAACCAAAAAACCTATTACTCTGGTAACTAGCTTCCACGATGGTTCGAGTTAAAAACAAAGAGGCGGGGACTGGATCACGCACAAGGGTACGAGAAAACAGAATAAGAGATAATTATCAACCTTCGTTTCACTCTTCATAGCCTTTAGTTTCTGTAAATCTCTTCATGTTTAATAACCTCTTCATATTTAATAGCTGTACTATCTGCGATGTTAAAATCCTGAACAGCTTCAGAAGGAACAAACGATGGGGAAATACTTATTGAGGAAGTTATTAACTCAAACTTTGTTTTCTGGATGGTTCAAGCTGTTCATAACAAAAAGGAGTTACTAACTTCTATGTAAACACTAAAAAAATAATTAAGGCTCCTGAAAGTTAAGTAATGGGGAGTGAGATGGAAAAACAAGTAGAACAATTTTCACAAATGCCACGGAATCACAAGAAATGGTAAATAAAAATAATCAGAGAGAGAGAGAGAGAGAGAGAGAGAGAGAGAGAGAGAGAGAGAGAGAGAGAGCACCAAATTTGTCGCCAATGAGCTAATTTTAACACATTTAAAACACAAAACTAACTCAAGACCGAATACATATTTCATGACTCGAACCCTCGTTAGTATTTTCCGGTAACCCTGGGAGGGAGTGGGGTGCGAGGGGACGAAATAGTCTGGAAGAGAATGGCAGAGAGAGAGAGAGAGAGAGAGAGAGAGAGAGAGAGAGAGAGAGAGAGAGAGAGAGAGAGAGCGAAATAGCGCTGCAAGTGATTGCGTATCCTCGGGCTATTTATAGACAGGAAAAAATTGAGGGCATAAACATAATTATGGCAGCGGAGGAGGGTTAGAAAAGCGGAAGAGGCACAATGAAAAAAAAAACAGGGTACGACAAACAAGAAGAGAAGTAAAGTAAAGGAAAGTGATGGCGAAATGAGAGAATAGAGTAGATAAATGCATAGACATTATTATTATTATATTATTCGGATGATGAACCCCATTCATATGGAACAAGCCCTCAAGGACCATTAATTTGAAACTCAAGCTTCAAAGAATATGGTGTTCATTAGAAAGAAGTAATAAAATAAGATACTGATAGAAAAATGCACAAAAAAGCTATAAAAGATACGTGGCTGCATTATATCTTTAGAACAAAGTTGAGGTATAAACCAGAATGACTTATGTATCTTTATAAATAGAGATACATAAGTTATTGAAGCTATTAAAAGTTTTTGCAGCTGGGAGAGTGACTCGTTTGGTGGAAAAGTGTGCCGTGAATAAGTCTCAATTGACATTTGGTATCTTAACGGATGGAGTGATGAGAAAAGTCACAGAAAGGATAGTGGGATAGGCAAATGAGCTGAGGGTAGAGTATCGAATGGCTAATGTTTGCATATGATACTGTACTGATTGGTGACAATGAAGAGAAACTGCAAAACCTAGTTTAAGAGTTTGAAAGTGTTTGCAAGTGGAGAGAGTCAGGAGTAAATAGGACCAAGATTAAGTGTGTTATATTCTAACCAACGGAGTTGGTGCAAAGAATGTCAGTAAGGCTGACGGAGGAATGGAAAAGGGTTATTCAAAACGGTATTTTTTATAAAATATAATGGATTTTGACTGCATGAAAGAAGAAGCTAGACATAGTATGGCTAAAGTACGGAAGGTAGCAGGGTAAGTGCAAAATGTTGGGATAAGATTTTAACTGTCTATGGAAACCATGATGGGAATAATGAAGGGACTGTTGGGCTTAATCTTCTTTACAGAAGTAAAGTATGCACATTTAATCAAAATTAAAGAAAAAGACAGTTTGCCGAGTGTGAGTGTAGCATAAGAACAGAAAAAGGGAGCAATGTGGAGATAGGAAGAAGAATAATAAACAGGTTACTCTACTTGGAAGGATAGATCAGCGTTCTGAGATGGCTTGTTCATGTGGGAAGAACGGAAGAAAATATATTATTGAAGTGTTAAGAGGTAGGATGAGAGGAATATATAGAGTTGTATAGATGTTGCAAATGAGGTTTTGAAACAGAATGGCCTTAATAACACAGCAAGTGCGAGTGTTTGCGCGCATGACACACAAGTGAATGGCGCAGATTATGTAAGGGGCTTTGACGCACTGCTGATGAGCTTTCCGTGTGGATGAATGAAAGACCAAAAGCAATGGAGCGTTTCTTCACGCCTATTTCCTCCAAAATCATGCATCTAAAGGTATGAATGCGGTAAGCCAAAACCAGAGAGAGAGAGAGAGAGAGAGAGAGAGAGAGAGATAATGCCTCTCCATTTCACTCTTCGAGTGCCTAGCTAGAGGGGACACTCGGCACACTTTCTTTTCCTCGCTTATTCAACTTCCAGTTTTATTCCATTTTTCTGAACTACACCAATCAGTGTGGCTGGTATTTAATTTTTACACATCGAAACATCCATTAATATTATTAGTGTATATTACTCTTAATAAAAGACTGTCTTATGAAACTCAAAGGTCATCATCATCACAATAATAACAACATATTATTAAACCACTGTGGAAATTTATCAGCACCTTTTAAGACTTATTAACAATATCGTCCACATCTCCCTATGATGTTGGAAATCATACATACATACATACGTACATACATACATGCATCTATACATCCTTACATACACACACACAGATAATATATATATATATATATATATATATATATATATATATATATATATATATATATATATATATATATATATATATATAACATATATATATGTATATATATATATATATATATATATATATATATATATATATATATATAAACTTAAGGCGCCAACACCAAGGTATATATTGTACTCATATCTCATTTCTAATCCATCTCTTTCAAACCTCACCCAACAAAATATTTTAAAGTTTTTATTCATCTTCTAACTGAAATGATGACAAATTTTTGTCCTCCGTGATATCAAGATATTCAGACAGTTCTTTAACGCATTCTCTTAAACTGCTCATTTGCATATTCTACCTAAAAACTTATTTATGCATTCTAGCAAGTCAACTGAATACAAACTACATTCCCACAAGTAATTATTTTGGGCATTTATTTTAAATCTCATCTTCTGTACAAAAAATTAAAAATAACTTTAAGGACAGAATCGTTTCATGGGATTTTCCTTTACACAGTTCGACTTTTAGAACCGTTTCTCCTCAGACCAACTATTTAAACGCTCTCCTAAAGACACGGGCTTAATCGCTAAATTCTTGTTAAAGATCTCTTCGCCAAGGAAAGTACAGGGCAATTAGAGTAAGAGTTTTACTCTCGCACTGTTTAGTCGGAATTTTCCCTCTGCTCCAGTCTCTCTCTCTCTCTCTCTCTCTCTCTCTCTCTCTCTCTCTCTCTCTCTCTCTCTAACCTCTGCTGAATATCCATTCTTGGTAAATAGGCAACCAATCTATATTCCTTTGTTAATTCCTTGTATAACTAATTTATTTATTTACTTATTTATTTACTTATTTAATTAAGTAATTAAATCTATTTATTTATCAATATATTTATTTATTTAATCTACTAATTTATTATTCTGGCAACGTTCTGAAAATGAAAAAAAAAATCTTTGCATTAAACTTTGAGGACATTTTCTCTAAATGAATATTAAGAAAACATTTTTACATTGTAATGGCCGATGACTACGAAACTAAACAACACCATTTAATTAAACTAGCACTGATTTCTCCTGAGTCCAGATTTTCATTCCCGGAACGATTCCCTAATTCAGCGTTGTTTACATGGAGAGAGAGAGAGAGAGAGAGAGAGAGAGAGAGAGAGAGAGAGAGAGAGAGAGAGAGAGAGAGAGAGAGAGAGGTGAATTATAGAATTGGAGACTGGGTTTAAGAAAAATATTTTCGTGGGGTATATTTCATTGCTGTGAGTTGCAGAAAAAATTTTCAAAAAGCAAGTATATATATATATATATATATATATATATATATATATATATATATATAGAGAGAGAGAGAGAGAGAGAGAGAGAGAGAGAGAGAGAGAGAGAGAGAGAGAGAGAGAGAGTATATACACATATAATATATATATATACTGTATGTATATAGGCCTATATATATCTACATATATATATATATATATATATATATATATATATATATATATATATATATATATATATATATAACTTGTTTTATAACTTGTATATATATATATATATATATATATATATATATATATATATATATATATATATATATATATATATATATAGATATATACATATATTATATATTATATATATATATATATATATATATATATATATATATATATATATATATATATATATATATAATTTTTTGTAACTTGAACACTATGCATTTGAGAGGCGGCAAAAAAGGAAAGTTTCCGAGAAGATGTACTTTGTTGAATAGTGTGTATTTTCCATTTTACGCGTGAGCGGAGCTTGTTAACTGTAAAGTAAAGTTAAATATAGTAAAAGGAAAAAATCTTGACTAGGAAAGAAGCCATAACACTTCATTATCTCACAAGACCTGATTCGATACAAGATCACAGACTGAGCATTTTAAAAAGTAGCACAAAAGCTACCACGATAACAAAACTGGAACGCAACTAATAAATAAAAAGGTGAAGGAGATTTAAAATAATAAAGGGGGCAGGAGAAAGCAAACACGAAGGGTAGAGATAAAAAAAAAACGAAAGAGGGCGAAATGAATAAACAGAAACGACAAAATTAAAGGAAATATTAAAGGCAAAAGATGATGGACAAGGATCGATGAGTATAAAGAAGAAAGTAAACAACAATGGATGAAAACAAGAGATGACAAGACGTTAAAAGTGAAAAGAATAAATATCGTAGAAGGTATTGGACTATCTTAAAAGAAGCTGGCGAGTGACCGGAAATAATTCAATGCTAAGCATAGTTATATATGAGGCAATTAGATTAATAGTTGAATTAATCATAAGTAATTTAACGGTTCAGCATCCTCAGCATTCTCTGTTATATGGAATTATAGGTTTTATATATGATATATGATATATATATATATATATATATATATATATATATATATATATATATATATATATATATATATATATATATTGTCACGATACGTATCAAGTACCTGGTTACTACACAACTAATCTCAAGATTCAAAAATATACCTCACTTCAGCCAGATACCTGAACTCTCATAACATTAATTATTACGACTGAGTACTCTAAAGGTAACAGTGATCCCTTAACAAAAAACTTATTTATTATTTGAAAAATCAAACTAAGTTCATCAGAATATGTGTGAGGTATCAAAAATTAAACTAGAAATATTCTCGAGTAGAAGGGCATCACTCCATCAAAAAACTCTGTTCCCTGGTCTTAATTCACTTTAGCAAAAACTAAAAGAACAAAACATGTTGATCACTTTGCCTTATGCACACACAATCAATCCTATTCACTGGTGATCAATAAATGAAACACTGTTTTTCTAAACAACATTAAATACAAAAATTTATTTTTAAATTCAAAGTTTATAATTAGAATTCACAATCTGAAAAAATTATTATTACTTGAAAATAACACAACACTTAATTAATTCTTGAATTAAATCCTGAAACAAAACTAACTCACAAAAACTTTATCAGGAATTTAAATTAATCAAGCAAAATTTAAACTATCAAGAATTACTCAAGATTTGAAAAGAAAATCTCAACAAATGAAGTATTAAATCAAATATGCAATGTTAAATTACATATGCAATATTAAATTACCAAGAAATATTTAAAATGCTACGCAAACAAATGTTACATCACAAACATAAAAAATGTGAAAATATAAAGAGATTGTAAATAGAAAACACACAAAAATACACATAAGATTTATCAATAATGATTTCACTTGGTAAAAATGTCCTAACTTATCATACCATGGTATTAATAAGTAAAATTCACGTTACCTTACACAAACTCGTGAAAACCTCTGTAAATCACTTGCTGCAGCTGCGTTACCACAAAACACACTTTTTTATCAGGCGCCATTACGAACTAAATAACTTTACTAAATTCAGATCTCAAAAGTTAATGCTAATACGTGACCACAAAACACTATGTTAAAAGTAATCTCTTTCTAAGAACGAGAGAGAGAGAGGGAACCAAATCAACTGGTCTCAGAAATCAGAATGAAACAGATTTTAGAATTCCAGTAAAACGTGAAACAATTACATGATGTCATTAAAGCATTTTGGGTACGAGATACAAAAGTTCTAGAAGCAGGGAGGTGAGGTCATTAAAGCATTTTGGGTGCGAGATACAAAAGTTCTAGAAGCAGGGAAGTGACGTCATTAAAGCAAAACGTTTTGAACGCAATCTTACAAAACATGGCGTACGTGACTCGAACAACGCATGTAACAACATGAAATCACACGTCTTGAGCTCGTATGGGACGAATCAGCATTTGTTTTCCAAACCTGTCATCACTAACCCAAAACAAAGCGCTCTCTCTTATCTCAACTGATGACAACTGAAATGAAACAAGTCTTTGCCGAACACACACGTGTTCACATACTATGCTTTTATCAAGAAAGATATTCGTTCTAAACTACGTTACTATTAAAATTATATTACCAATTCTAAATTTGGCTATTAAGTTATTCAGTCACTAGTTCTTTTGAGATCTGATGCCAAACTAAATATGACACTTCAACAATCATTATCATTACACAACACATGAAAACATGAAAAAGTAAATATGTCAAAATTATAGGAGGATATCCGTATCACAAGGCAACATCATGAAAAATATATATATATATATATATATAAATATATATATATATATATATATATATATATATATATATATATATATATATAATGTGTATGTATATATATTAAATTTATATACATATATATTATAAATATATATACACACACACACACACACACACACATATATATATATATATATATATATATATATATATATATATATATATATATATGTATATATGTATGTGTATGTATATGTGTATGATGTATGTACATTCTGAGAGTTTTTCATATGTATGTACATACAGAGAGAGAGAGAGAGAGAGAGAGAGAGAGAGCACCGAATTTTTCCTAAGAGATCAAGTAAGCCACTGTGTCTCGTGGCAGTAGCAGACAGGATCTCATTAACCACTCTCTCCCACTTACGTTATTCAAAATGGCAGTCCTCCTCATTAACCGTCAAATCACTTGCCAAACAAGAGGCTAATCCTTGGACAGACAATAAAGACTTCCAGGTACCTTGATCCATAAGGACTCTCGCAGCCTGATGACTTTCTTTTTTCCCCTTTCTCTTGGCGCTTCCTCTTCGATTCTCAGAGTTGCTATTTCGTTCCCAAGAACACTAAAGGTGACTGAATATTTTAGTTCTAAAGAATTAGCCAACTGCAAAGACTGGTTGTGTCTTAAAAACGACCAGTTTCAAAGGCTGGTTGTCTTAAAAATGTCAGTTTCAATGATTGGTTGTGTCTTAAAAACGACCAGTTTCAAGGACAGGCTGAGTGGTAAAAATGACCAATTTCAAAGACTAGCTGTTTTAAAAACGGCCTAGTTTCAAAGACTGGTTGTGTCTTAGACAGGCCAGTTTCAAGAACTGGTTGTGTCTTAAAAACATGTTTCAAACATTGGTTGTCTTAAAAACGACCTGTTTCAAAAATTGGTTGTGTCGTAAAAAGTACGTTTCAAAGACTGATTGTGCCTTAAAAAAAAAGGCCAGTTTGTAAGACTGGTTGTGTCTTGAAAACGACCAGATTCAAAGACTGGTTGCGTCCTAAAAACGACCAGTTTTAAAGACTGTTCGTGTCTTAAAAAGGGACAGTTTCAAAGACAAGAGTTCAAAGTTTTAAACAGCCAGTTTCAAAGACTGGCTGCGATGTAAGACCAGGCCGTGTCGATAATTCGTTACGTTTCATTCACAAACAGTTTCAAAATACTCTGACCTCTGACAAAATTACTGAAGTAACCGATCGCACATTGTGTTAGAGGTTAATCTTCTTTCCCGGTCAAAAAGTATATCATTAAATCAATTATGAATGAAGTTTTGGCAAAAAAAAAAAGTTATCCGATTGACCTAATCCTAGACTAAATTAATGTATAGTCTTATATATATGCATAAATGTCTAGGTAAAAAAGCATGTAGATCTTGTTGCATTTAAGTCAATGACACTTAAGAATACGAAATGCAAATACAGTTCTCCCACACTGGCAGGATGCCGGTAATGTGGGCTAAAATAAATTCGACGTCTGACTTCCTTTCATCATAGGTTCAATGAACTAATTACCGGTGTGAAATTCTGCTTCATGGACCATTAAATTTTGTTATTACGGTAGATAATATATATATATATATATATATATATATATATATATATATATATATATATATATATATATATATATATATATATAATCTTTATATATATATATATAGAGGTGGTGGATGTTAAAGTTCGACGGTGAGTTGACGGGAGATGTTATTCATATATGGCCGATTTCGTTAGTGCGTCATGATTCCTCGTCCGTCGCTGGTTCGATCCCACAGGACGGTGGATATATATATATATGAAAATATATTATTTCCGAGGTAGATATGGATATAAAGGATAGCTTTCTGATTGTATATATATGATATAAATAGTCATAATATGGCTACGTGCGACAAACGCACTACACGGTCAACATAGGTGGGTGGATATCGTCTCCAAACGCAAAACACCTGAGTTCGACGGGTGATGATATGTTATTACTTATACTCTCTTGTGGCCGATTTCGTTAGTGCGTCACTAACAGTCCTGATTCCTCGTCCGTCGCTGGTTCGATCCACGGGACGGTGGACTTAATATCAACAAAAAAAAAAAAAAAAAAAAATCCCCTTCGGTATATATGAAAATATATTATAGGTATATGGATATTATAGCTTTATATTGTATATGAATATGATGATATAGTATATATATATATATATATATATATATTATATATTTATTTATTTTATAAAATAATATTTATATAAAACGTGTATATATATATATATATATATATATATATATATATATATATATATAGTTATATATATATATATATATATAGTTTATACATATATAAAAAGAAGCCAGCGCTCTTTAACGGCAAGTAAAACGTCAGCACTTTAGAAGCCAAATACATCTGGGATTCCACCCCGTGAAAATCACCTGTTGACTGAGGAATTCAAATTGTACCCAAACAGAAGCCGGCGAGACCAAGCAAAATATTAGCACTCTAAATGAGGAATCCCGGTGTGAATTCAAAGTGAGAAACCTGTCATTCAAAAGGCTAAAAGGTCAGGGGTCACGACTCCATAAACCACGAAATTTCAGGAAAAGCTTAATGCATATGCGCTATCCGTTTACCTTTCGTAATTAAAAGTTGGTAATGAGTCAATATTCGCCTTCGATGTAAATGAAAGCTGTAAAAAGGAAAGCCGATGTTATTAGTGGAGCGCAGTCAATACCAATGTATTGATAGACCTTAATCAATTTAAAGAAAGCGAAAAGAATTGTGAATAGAAAAAAAAACTGCATATATTGGGTTCGTTATAGGATGCGGTTCGCAAGTTTCCTGAAATGGTCGTTGCAAAGGTTGCTGAAAATTATTTATTTTAGAAAAGTAAAACCTGATAAATCTATACTCTCTGTCTATCTATCTATATAATTATATATATTTACACACATTTATACATAAAATAAATGTGTGTGTATATATTAATATATATATATATATATATATATATATATATATATATATATATATATATATATATATATATATATATATATATATACATATGTGTGTATATATATATATATATATATATATATATATATATATATATTTTTATATATATATATATATATATATATATGTGTGTGTGTGTGTGTGTGTGTGTGTGTGTGTGTATAAGCTTATCACAGTCTTTTAGTCTTACTGAAGTTTTTGTGCTGCTGGATAACAAAGACTAAGAACTGAGTAACAATTATTAAATCATTTGCCAACACATGTAGTTAACGACCTTGATGTCTAGTCATTATTTTAGTGATAACTAATTAGGCAGTAGTCAACCATCTACACTGATATCAGCATATGCGCAGCAAGATGTGAAAGGTTTTATGAAGTCTGGTGTGGGCCTCAAGATTCTCCCCCCTACCAACGAGGACCAACTTCAGCCTAATGACCGATCTCTCTCTGGCATAGCTGTGAATTTCTAAAGTCTCTGCAATTTATTTAAGTCGTAAATGAAATTGGTCAAACACTAGTCGACTTAAGTTTGTGAGCCATTTCAAATACTGAGAAGTCTCGAGGTCAAGGAGTGAAATGTACGAATCGTGAAATAGCCTGATAAGTGCTTTAACAAACCAAAGTGAAATTGAATGGGCATTTCACAGTTACCTTAACAAATTCGACAGTCCTTAATTTAATATGCTGGAAGCATTTGGAATAAAACTGAAAATACATAAATAGAAATATAGAATAGAGAATTTAGGCCAAAGGCCAAGCGCTGGGACTTATGAGGTTATTCATCGCCGAAACGGAAACAGAGTAAAAGGGTTTGAAAGGTGTAAAAGGAGGAAAACCTCGCAGTTGCACTATGAATCAACTGTTAGGAGAGGGTGGAAAGTAAGATGAAAGAAAGAGAATTTGAACAGAGGTGAAGTAAAAGGAATGAAAGGGGTTGCAGCTAGGGGCCGAAGGGACGCTGCAATGAATCTAAGTAATGAGTACAGTGCACCGCATGAGGTGCACTGACGGCAGCACATGATTTCCATGAAACAAGGAAAACTGCCCTCCTGTGTGTAAGACGGGGGTTACCAACAAATGTTGTACAGCGTGACATTTATGCGGAAAAATTTAGACACTGAAAAAAGTGAAATATTGCATGTCATGTTACTGACAACTTCAAACGAAAGCCAATTTCTTGTTTTCCCCTGGGCACTCCATGTGTAGAGCTAAGTCTTGAAACGTCTCCTTAAGTGAGAGATTGAGAAAACTGAATAATATGAAAGTAGGGAAAACTCTCAGCTGTTGACATAGTATAGGCAACATGACTGTTATTATTTTACTGATCTTTTTTAAAATAACTTGGATGAATATCATGATGTCATGTTCAAATTCAACGAAAGGTTATTATTATTATTATTATTATTATTATTATTATTATTATTATTATTATTATTATTATTATTATTATTATTATTATTCGTGAGCATATATATCAAACATCTCTGTAAGCAATCTTTTTTGTATAATACGCAATAAAATGTATTATCATTATAATAAATTTATTATTATTATTATTATTATTATTATTATTTACAGATATACATATGAAACAAACTCTTGAATCAATAACCTCAGCAAGCAACCATCGACAGAACATGTTGTTAAAAACCACTTGCAAAGACAAACCAAAAACAAGCAAACAAACAAACCTGCGCCAGTTTCCGAAGCCCAAGAGATAACCAAAGTGAAACATTAAAAGCCGCCCGATGCTACTCTGGTGGTAATCACATATGATAATGTCTGCCACTTGCCCCGGAAATAAATGGAGGCTGAGGACGGTGTTGTATTAAATCAGTGCTAATGGGCTAGGCACTCAATTTCCGTGTGTGTGTGTGTGTGTGTGTCTTAGTAATGGTTAGGTTAATTTTAAGACTATCTGAAGTGTGGTTGAAAATAGCTAGTTTAAAATTCTCTCTCTCTCTCTCTCTCTCTCTCTCTCTCTCTCTGTGTCTCTGTGTGTGTGTGTGTGTCTTTTAGTGAGGTTAGGTTGATATTAACACCTTATATCCAGTGTAGCTGAAGATGGCTAGTTTAAACATCTCTCTCTCTCTCTCTCTCTCTCTCTTAGTGACGGTTAGATTGATGTTAAGATTATACTGAAGTGCAGCTGTTTTGAAGGTCGTCTCTCTCTCTCTCTCTCTCTCTCTCTCTCTCTCTCTCTCTCTCTCTCTCTCTCTCTCTTTTAGTGACGGTTAGGTTGATGTTTAGAATATACTGAAGTCTAGTTGAAAATAGCTGGTTTGAAGTTCGTTCTCTCTCTCTCTCTCTCTCTCTCTCTCTCTCTCTCTCTCTCAGTGAAGGTTAGGCTGACACTGAATTTCATATCAAGTGTAGATGAAAATAACTGGTTTAAGCTGATGTTAGATTAAAGATTAAATGAAAATTTTAAAAGTAAAATATAAAGTTATTTATTGGTCTTAAACTTTATCGGCAGAGCATTGTGCCAATGCACCAGCAAGTAAATAACTACAATATCAACAGTAAACTTACAACAGAACTCAGATATTTATCAGGATACGGAGCAAAATAGTCTCAACTTTACTGCATATTAATACTACCAGAGATGAAAACCAGATATATGAACAGGCCTACAGATGAATTTCTCTTAGCATTCAGGTTCAGGATATGACAAAAATCACTTGAAAACAGAAATACGTATTCAATCAGGAGGAATAATAAGATAAACGTCGATAACTCACTGCAAATGAGACGAGTATCACACACGATCAGAAACTGCACGACGCCCGTGACATCCGTTGTCAAAGTGATGACTCATCAGCACAGGGTCATTCATCAATTGGTGAGTCTGCCATTGGAAATCAACAGACCGGATTTTGTAATCTCATTTTATCCTACATTAATAAGTTATGTAAAGCTCACACAGGCATAATATTATATTTACTCGTGTTACCTGCATTTAAAATTACTTCGGCAATATTATTAAAAGGATTGGATAGGAACCAATTATACTGTAGGTAATTGCATATTTAGTAATATAATACGCCTGCGCTATTTTTCTTTCTGTATTGACAGGAGCAAACACACAAACAATATATATATATATATATATATATATATATATATATATATATATATATATATATATATATATATATATATATATATATTGTTTGTGTGTTTGGGCGTATTTCTGTTTTCAAGCGATTTTTTGTCATATCCTAAACCTGAATGCTAAGAGAAATTCATCTGTAGGCCTATTCATCTATCTGGTTTTCATCTCTGGTAGTAATAATATGCAGTAAATTTGAGACTATTTTGCTCTGTATCCTGTTACATATCCGAGTTCTGTTGTGAGTTATTGTTGATTTTGTAGTTATTTACTTGCAGGTGCATAGGCACAATGCCCTGCCGATAAAGTTTAAGACCAATAAATACCTTTATATTTTACTCTTAAATTTTTCATTTAATCTTTATTCTAACATCAGCTTAAACCAGTTATTTTCAACTACAATTTATATAAAGTTTAGTTTATATATATATATATACATATATATATGTATGTATATATGTATACATAAACATTGTTAGACCCTTCAACGCTGTTTGTAGGCCGTTATAAGTCCAAATCATGCAATAAAAATCTAAAACAACATTTTCATGTGATACAGACACTTTGGTACAGACCTAGGCCAATGATGTCTTTTTATGATGTGTTACTACAATGAAAGTAAACTGCACTGTCCAATTCATAAAAAACTGAACCAACCCCTCAGTTCTAATTTAAACTCATACATTAATATTGTATGAGAATAAACGTCTCTTTTAAATAAGAAATATTTAGCTATACTCTGTTGCGCCTTTT
The DNA here is from genome assembly GCF_040412425.1 of Macrobrachium rosenbergii. NCBI lineage: Eukaryota > Metazoa > Arthropoda > Malacostraca > Decapoda > Palaemonidae > Macrobrachium > Macrobrachium rosenbergii. The sequence goes on from NC_089746.1 coordinate 45,784,114, forward strand.
TACTTCTTTCCATTTATATATATATATATATATATATATATATATATATATATATATATATATATATATATATATATATATACTTATATATATGCATATATATATATACACTGTATATCTACATATATAATTGCGTGTGTGTGGAGCGCGTCTTAACAGTTATCAATTGGTATTTCAGTTTCAGTTCTTACGCTCCAGAGTAGTTGGGGCATTAATCAACTCTTAACAGGATTCCGATACGTCCTTTTTCGCATTATAATGAGATCGAGAGCGAAATGAGACGGCGGAAAAAACCCACATATCGAGGCCTGTGAAGACCTGGAGTTTCTTGGAAGTCTCTCAAGCCCTCCAAAGGGGCCATTTCCTGTGGACATTAATTTTCGTGCTCCTATATTGTAGGTTTGGTTTTATTATGTTATTGAGAAAATGCTCAACACTACATATACATACTCCACGTGTATATGTATATATATATATATATATATATATATATATATATATATATATATATATATATATATATATATATATAAATAATGTTTGTATATTAGTTTATTTTATAGAAATCCAAATATATAGACAAAATATATATACACGGCCTCATGTCTACCCCAAAAGGTTTTTAATCAGAATCAAATATACCCCTGACAACATACAAACACAAACAAAACATTAGTTCATTTTTTCTAACCTTTCCTTCAGTTTGACAGGCATTATTCACTGACAAATTATTTGGCACACGGCCTCATGTCTACCCCAAAAAGGTTTTAACTCATCAAACCCTACCCCATTGACAGACATACAAACACAAACAAAACAAATTTTTGACCAGAATTTACGTGAAATTTGATCATAATAGCAGGCTGCTTCTATGATAAAACTACCCCCTCATTAAAAAATTACTCGGGACGAAAATACCACATTTTTTCAGTGTTCATCTTAAGCCAAACGTATTTTAATTATACCTTGCCAATAAAATACAAATTCTTATGTACCTTGAGGTATTACCATCATCATATCTAAGCACTTAGTCCACTAAAAAATCCCCATTTATCGACAATTTCTATATTAGACCATTCAGACTTCAGCCTACACTTTTCCTCAGAAACGTCAAAGGAAACTGAAACGCGTTCGTTAACACGTACAAGAAACCGAAAACGGTTGCAGCTCATTTTACGGTGTCTAAAATTACAATTGTCATAGTAATTTAATATCTATTACATAACCACCGGACACTGTATCTTAAGTAGCTGCTGGCTAAGACCGACGTCAACATTTACGATATTTCGTTTTTTTTTCTATTCGTTCAAATGCGAACGTCCTCTTTAATTCGTTCGTTTCTGCTTCGTTTTTCCTTTAGAATGATATATATTCATTTCTACCTTTTATCAATGCGTATTTACTCAAAACAATAAATACCGACTGCATAACATTCCTCCAAGAAGGGGAAGGTTTTGTTTGATTCATGATTACGTTATAATGACTGATATTATTTATAGATGCCGTACGTGTAACTTTATACACAATTCTACGTTAAGGAATCTGGTGTCATTGTAAAGAAAATGAGTTGTAATTTATTATGTTATTTTAAAAACATCCCTAAAACCAATATAAAAAATACGTATCACAAGTTTTTTATGAATTGGACAGTCAAGTTTACATTCATTGTAGTAACACATCATAAAAAAGACATCATTGGCCTAGGTCTATACCAAAGTGTCTGTATCACATGAAAATATTGTTTTAGACTTTTATTGTATGATTTGGACTTATAACGGCCTACAAACAGCGTTGAAGGGTCTAACAATGTAAAGAATAAGCCAATACATAATTTATTCATATTCTGATCAGAGCGTCTGAGATGCTTCCCAGATGAAATACAGAGGTAAACTGTCACAAAATTGGCGCTAACCTGTTCACACGTCCAATTACCTGTCAGTCGGTCGGAAGATATTCAGGTAATACCATCAGTTCACCCATTCTGGTGAATGGACAGTCTCTGCCCACAAACTATTGTCTACACGTAAGTTTTAACGGCAGTAATGATAGGTAAACTTGTTGGTATTAGGGAGGAGAGAGAGAGAGAGAGAGAGAGAGAGAGAGAGAGAGAGAGAGAGAGAGAGAGAGAGAGAGAGAGTTTATCAAATGTCATTCAGTTTTTCCGGGTAGCGCCAGGTTGGTCAGCCAATATATATATATATATATATATATATATATATATATATATATATATATATATATATATATATATATATATATATATATATTCATGATATTGCCTTGTAATATGTATATCATCCAATGATTTTTATATATTTACTACTCTAGTTATCATGTGTTATGTGTTATGGTAATAATTGTTGAAATATTGTCTGTAGAGTAATGTCAGATCTCAAAAGAGTTAGCGATTTAGATAACTTGACAGCAAAATTTAGAATTAATAACACGTTTTTAACAGTAATGTAGCATATCAGCAACAGGTGTGCATTAGCAAATGCTCTTTTGCTTCGATTGTCATCGCAAAAGATAATGTGTTGATAAGTCGGAGAATAACAGTTGAGTCGTGCGCGGTTTTTATCTCATATGAGAAAAAGACGAATGATTTTGCAATCTTACATGTGTTCCATACGATTTTCTGGTAAAAACATGTACCTTTTTTGAGAAATGTGAACAAGTTATTGCACTGAAGCACATGGCAATTGTGTCATGTTTAAGGTTGCATTGCTCTGATCACCTATTGTTCTAACGTGCTAGTTTTCGCCCCAAAATGTTTTGCTTTGGAAGTGACTTCATCTTCCTCTTCTAGAATTTTCTCTTGTATCTCGTTCCCAAAATGCCTGAATAATAATGCCATCTGACTGTTTCATTTCTAACTGGAATACTAAAAGTTTGCTCATTCTGATTTCAGAGACCGTTCGTTTGGTTCTCTCTCTCTCTCTCTCTCTCTCTCTCTCTCTCTCTCTCTCTCTCTCTCTTTCAAAGAGAGAAGTTATTAAAGTAAAATATTTGTATGGTCACTTGTTTTAATCTTAGCTTTTGAGATCTGATTGCAGGAAAAGCATGTAACGGCACCTAACAAAGAATTGTGTTTTGTGAATCTCAGGCAGCTGCATTTCAAGTGATTTTGCAAAAGTTTTCACAAACTTGTTTAAGGTAAAGTGAATTTTACTTATTATTACCATGGTATAATGAGGGTTGAGGAATTTTTGCCATAGGGAAATTATTACTGGTAAATCTTTTGTGTATTTATTGTGTTTTTGTGTTTGCAATCTCTTAATTTTCACATTTTATATATTGGTGATGTAACATTTATTTACTTAGCAATTTAAGTATTTCTTAATAATTTAACATTGCATACTTGTTTTAATTTTTATTTACTAAGATTTTCTTTTCAAATCTTTAGCAACTCCTGATAGTTTAAATTTTGCTTGATTGATCTAATTTCTTTATAAATTAAAGTTTTTGTGATTTAGTTTTGTTTAATAATTTAACTCAAGAATTAATTAAATTTTGTGTTGTTTTCAAGTAATAGTCAATTTTTTCAGCTTGTGATTTTCTAATTATGAATTTTGAATTTAAAAGCAAATTTTTGCATTTAAAATTTTTACAAAGAGTGTTTCATTTATTCACCACCAGTGAGTAGGATTAAATGTTCGCATAAGGCAAAGTGATAAACATGTTTTGTTCCTTTAGTTTTGCTGAAGTGAATTAAGAACAGGGAAACAGTTAAAGTTGTTTGATAGAGTGATGCGCTTTTACTCTAGTATATTTCTTGTTTAATTGTTAATACATCAAACTTGTTTTGATAAACTTAGTTTGATTTTTCATGCAATTATAAGCTTTTTAAGGGATCACTGTTACCTTTAGAGTACTCAGTCGTAATTTTTATTGTTATGAGAGTTCAGGTAACTGGCTGGTGAGGTAAATTTTTGAATTCTGTGATTACTTGTGTAGTAACCAGGTACTTGGTGCACATCGTGACAATATATATACATATGTATGTATATATAATATATATGCATATATATATATATATATATATATATATATATATATATATATATATATATATATATATATATATACATAAACACATGCACACACACATATACATATAAATATATGTATATATATACAGTATATATATACATATAGATATATATATATATATATATATATATATATATATATATATATATATATATATATATATATATATACACATATACAGCATATACATGTGAAACTAAAATAAATCAGTCCATGGAAATTGACAGTTGATAAAATGGCTTTCATACTCGGCCAATGTGACCTGAATGACCATTTAAAGGACAAGGATAGTACATCAATCCATGTCATTTCCAAATAGGTCAACTAATTGTAGATTAAAGGGAGATGTGGAACAGGCGCCGCGCTATACGTCAGACAGTTTGGTGTTATATATTTAATGGTACCGAATAAGGAAGGTTTCGATTCTTTTCAAGTAACACTTTTCCTCACGTGCAGTACACTACACTTCTGGTGAAATTCTCTGAGAAACCGTGATGCAAGCTTCTGAAGAAACTTGGTGAGGTGTGTGTGTGTGTGTGTGTGTGTGTGTGTGTGTGTGTGTGTGTGTGTGTGTGTGTGTATGTATATATATATATATATATATATATATATATATATATATATATACATATATATATATATATATATATATATACACACACATGTATATATGTATATATACTATATATATAAATATAAATATATATATATATATATATACATATATACATATACAAATACGTGTATATAAATATATAAAACTTTCACGTTCCTCCTTTTACTCAACCACAGATGAGCACCCTATACAAAGAAACTCCTCTGCAGTCTCATACCGATATAAAACTCTGATTAGCAGCCCGCACTTACTTAAACATCAAATAAGCATCAGTCATACAAATATTTACAGATAATGAGCCACACACAGGGAAAAGAGCATTAACTTCTCGTAAGTCCTTGAAATATTCATCTCGAAAAAGGTTACGTCCAGGCTATAATTCTTCCTTTAACCCAATAATGAATGATTCAGTAGCGATCAGTGATCGCCTTTTTCATAACCAAAGAAGTACAAACCTTCTACGGGCTGGCTTCATATGAAATATATGCCCATTCATTATTCATCCGGCATTCAGGTTAGAGAAACAGACGTCTACACGATCGCCCATTTCTCAGTCCAGATTGAATCATAACTTATCATCAACCCGTTTTCTGTTTGTCATAAATCTTTCTAAGTTACCCATGGAAAAGAAAACGGAATTGGCCAATAAATGACAACGTAAAACGACCAGTATGAGACATTATTATTATTATATTATTATTATTCCAATTCACATGGAACAAGCCTACAGGGTCCATTGACTTGAAATTCAAGCTTCCAAAGAAGGTAATGCGAAACACAGAAAAAGGAGATCAGTTATTGGAAAAGCAGATAAATAAAAAAAATTAATAAACAAATAAAAACCTAAGTTAAATGCTAAAATGCAAGTTGAATTGTAGTACATGAAGTGAGGTCATTGTTTAAAAAAAAAAAATTACCAGATTCCCTCCTTAAGGAAGAACTCAATTTGAGCCTCGTAGGAAAGAGAAGAATAGGCTAGGGAAAGCCATCCTTTGTTTGCTGGAAGGAAACGACTTTTTGATAAATCTTATGAGAAAAATATCCTGAACTCCTTTCTTCGATTCAAACTTTGTAAGTTCCTTTCCATAGAAGACGTCTGGTTCTTGGAAGCAAAGTTGAAACCCAATCTCTATCGCGTCATATTACTGAAAAGTGGTAACGTGTGGGCAAGCTGACAGAGAGAGAGAGAGAGAGAGCGAGTAACTAGTACATGAGAGAGTAACAGGTAGATGAGAGAGAGAGAGAGAGAGTAACAGGTAGATGAGAGAGAGAGAGAGAGAGAGAGAGAGAGAGAGAGAGAGAGAGAGAGAGAGAGAGGATGTTGGGGGAAAGAGCTTATCACCCTCGGAAGTAGCAATATCCGCTGCGTTTACCTTCGGCATTTTAAAACCGTAAAAGACAGGAAATGCACCTGTCGATTGTTTACAAAGTGACGTCACAGCCATTCCGGAGATAAATGACGTTGTCCATTAGCCGTAGCCCCATAACAAATTAATTGTTATTTGCCAGCGGAATCATTCATCCGGAAAATGTTCGTTTACACCGTTGCTGCAACGTATGGATGCATATTAATGCCTATTATTTCCGGTTCATTAGCACCTTCCATCAAAATTCAGACTTTTATTCGGGATACGTACACGTATGGATGTACGTACAGAGCGGCTGCTGTGGTTTCATGACATCGGACGTTCAGTTTTGTGACGCCAGTTGTAGTAACCATAAATTAATCAAAAGTACGTTCTGTGTGTATAAGCGTTTCATCCGTAAATAAATACATTAATAAATTAATAATTAAACAAAATAAATATTTTGTATAAAGGACTCATAATTACTCCGAAATTATACAAGCAAATGAATGAAATATTTTTACAAGTGTAAGCATTCCCCTCTATAATTTAATGGGGCTCTTGAGAGGTTCTTGAAAAAAAAGATTACTGTAAAGTCAGAGTGGAATGATACGAGAGTGAGAGGGGTTAATCGACACGGGAATGGATGCAGATATATTCGATTATAGGTATATGATAATTATGTATATATATATATATATATACACACATATATATATATATATATATATATATATATATATATATATATATATATATATATATATATTTATATATATATATATATATATATATATATATATATATATATATATATATATATATATATTTGGGTATATATATATATATATAACTGTATTTTGGCCTGAACAATATTGGTAATCTCCAGTACCAAATTTCCTAATTTATTCCATATTATGCTGCCCCGAGACAGGAACTAATCCAAACTCTCTTCATAATAAGGAACTAATTCCAACTTTCTTCATAACGGAAGTCAGTACGGATCTTCAAGGCGAAGATTTTAGCAGAATATTTCACTACCAGTCTGCTGTGCTTTAAACGAATCAAGAAATTATCTCCAGATGAATTTCAGGATTTGGTCTTGCGTGTATTTATAAAGAATAGTCTCACTTGCATACGATAAACATCATATAGTCGTGTGTTTAAGGAGATTCTGATGAATTAGCTTGGAACGCGTTTCCAAACTACTGACAGAATGTAAAAACCATTCATAGGCCGTGGAAGAGAAAATATGCGCAATTGGGAATGATAACAGAGATTATTCGTAATTTTGTTCTCATTTTCTTCGAATATCTGCGCCTCTATAAAAGGCTTCCAAGTCCTCTCAAGAGCTAGGCCTGTGTACAACCCACATTCCAAAACCTTCGACTCCGAAAGTATATTTTGCCATTTGAAAGTCACACAAGATATAACAATAAAAATGATCAAGCTGCCTTCATAAATTCACGAGCCAAAACACGTAGGCCTACAAACTACTCCCAAGATTCCCGTAACATTCTGCCAGCGAATCTCACGGTATTCCCAAATCGGCATCAAAGAGGAACGAAAACAAATGAAGTGCATATGCTAAAGAGACTGGAAAGCAGACGCAGTCATAATCTCCTTCAAAAAACGAATTTCAGAGGCACTCAGGAGACTACAAAAAGCAAAATTCGCGGCAATGACAATTACGAGCAATCGCCCCATAATGCGCAGGCGCATAAAAGCAGCCATAACCGTCCCGGGAAGCGTAACTCCGGAAATAAGATTTTAGGAAGCATAATACTCCGTGAACACTCGGCTCCGAGTGCGAGTTGCCATTAATTAGAGGATTTTACGGAGCAAACGCTCCAAAAACATTAGGTAATGGTTAAAACGGCAAAGCGCCTTGTCCCGAAAATAATAGGTTTCCCCATGCACTCAAACGTTATTACGAATATCAAGCACAAGGGAATTGCATAGGAAGAATATCATTGGAGGTTTCAATAGTCTTTTTGATATAAAGGTTCCAGACAAATTACATTAAGCGTTATTACGGATTTATTTTTCATATAAATATAGGGAATTTCATGGGAAGAATACCATTATATATAGGCTTAAATATCTTATTTGTAATAATTTAATTTTTCAGATGAAACTGGGGTTAAGTTCTATATATAATACTATATATTATATTTGCACGTGATTAAATCAATAAGTGTATATATATATATATATATATATATATATATATATATATATATATATATAAGATGTATCATTTTAGTGATATAATGTAAATAAATATGCATATCTATATTATGTGAATAATATACATACATGTAGATATATATATATATATATATATATATATATATATATATATATATATATATATATATATATATATATATATATATATATATAAATATTTACATTGTTGATTTAATCACGTGTGCAAATATACATTTATTAACAAAACACGTTCGACTGTATATGCAAGAGTAATTAATATCCTCTCCAGTCCTGGATGGCCAAAAATTCCCTGGAAAATTGGTTTTGCTAAATGACAACACGAACATATTAACACAAAACCAAATGAGGTTAAATACCTCTTCGCTTTCCTTGTGTTCAGTGATATTGCTCTTTTGGACTACATATATATATATATATATATATATATATATATATATATATATATATATATATATATATATATATATACATATATAAAATATATAAATACAGTATATATATATATATATATACATATATATATATATATATATATATATATATATATAATATATATATATATTATACAATACATATATATATATACAGTATATATATATATATATATATATGTATTATATATATATATATATATATATATATTTACATAAATAAATATAGTATATAATATATTTATAAATAAATATAGTAGTAATTTTAATCATGAGGAATAAAAATATTGTAAATAAAAAAGTAAAAAAACACCCATCACCAATTAAAAAACTTTGCCTTTGAAATTTCATTCTATGAACATACTCCACGTGATGTAATAACATAACATTATATATATATATATACAATATATATACATATATATATATATATATATATATATATATACTGTATATATATATACACATATATATTCAAAGGCAACTTTTGTTTTTAGTTGGTGATTGCATTTATTTTACTTTTTTATTTGCAATATTTTTATTCCCGATGGTCTGAAACTGCTTTGTTGATTAATGTATTTATATTATATATGTACTGAAATATGTATGTTGATATATATATATATATATATATATATATATATACTGTGTGTGTGTGTGTGTGTGTGTGCGTGTGTGTGTGGGCGCGCGCGCATCTGTATGCATACGCGCACGGATGTTTGTTAGCTTTTCATACCGACAATTCAACAGACAGGTAAATTTTCTAGTACCAAGCCCGCTCAAAAGATGTTATGGAGAGGAGTGCACAAAAGATGAAAGCTACATTCCACTGTTGCCTTTAGTGAGCCAGCCGATTATGACAACTGGAGCTCTCATTCTGTTCAAATTCTCTGAACATGATACTTAACTGAATACCTCTGTATCCTGCAAACCATACTTAAGTACTTTGTCTCAGGGTAATTACAAATATGAATACAAATTACTGTATCTTGTAACATTCTCAAGGAGCTCTGTAGTTTTGCGTTAATTAAATGTATCTTACTTCATGTTACTGCTATAAATACTACTACTACTACTACTACTACTACTACTACTCTTATTATTATTATTATTATTATTATTATTATTATTATTATTATTATTATTATTATTATTATTATTATTTCGGAGGAAGGGCCTCTCTCAAACAAACTTATTAAACAGACGGCCATATTGTTTAAAGAAGATTATTATTATTATTATTATTATTATTATTATTATTATTATTATTATTATTATTATTATTATTATTATTATAGCAACTACATAAACGTTGCTGGTTGGCGTCAGGCAACAAGAGTCCCAGTCTCTGAATAAGACGAAAGAACGAGCATTGTCTAGTTAATAATAATAATAATAATAATAATAATAATAATAATAATAATAATAATAATAATAATAATAATAATCCCTTATTCCAGAACTGGTCCAAGAAAGAACGATGCATTATGAGTCAAGGAAGTCGAGGTGCTATTAGTGAAGCTTCTACATCTGTAAGCGGCAGTAATTTGTTAAAATTTCACATTTTACAGAGAAGGCATATTAATTCTTGATTAGCCAAGGAGAGGATGAATAAGGCATCGCCGACCCCCCTTTTTCTCTCTAAGGCCAACCATTCTGGCAGTAACGGTGAAAGCTTGATAATAAGAATAATAATAATTATAGTTACAATAATCGGGCTCTATAAAAATCTCATAATAGCATGAGTCACTAAAATGGTGATGACATCCACAATGGTGTAAATATAAATATATATTAGAAACATATGCACAAACGCGAGCTTTTGAGAACCTTCTCGGTTCTCCATCTCAATCCGAGTCAGATTGAGAAGGAAAATCGGGCAGGTTCTTCAAAGCTCTCGTTTGTCTTCTTCTTCTTCTTTTAACGTGCTTTTTTCCCATTTTTGTATGGGGTAAGCACGATGCCTTCTTTTTGAAGGACTTTTGATTTGACTTTGGGGTAGACCGTAGTCTCGATCGGCTGCCCTGCCTGACATCGCTTAGACCCCGGTAGCGTATGTTACATGTATCATACCCGACCCAACGCCCTTTCTTCCCAGCAGCGAGAAGTTGTTGCGCGGGTAGGTCGAGAGTTCGAGACGTGTGAGATGTTTGTTATGTTTTTAGAAGGTGTTGTAGTGGCTTTGTTTTGTGTGTGTATTTAGTCTGTAACACCCATTTGCTTTTTAAGCAAACCTATCCGTTGATTACATACATAATCCCGGGATGTCTACACGGATAGCAAAGTGTCCGCCTCTCTGATCAGTCGGTTGCGGATTTGAACCCGCGCCACAGACCTCTACGAAGTCCGAAGCTGCTGCTGTAACCGACTGTACCATCGAGGCTCTCAAAGCTCTCGTTTGTATATCTATATATTTCTAACAATATTTACATTTCGCCACTGTGGATATTTTTCTTCGCCAAGCAGGCTTTAAATAGGCCACTAGTACAACAAGTCATCCTGCTCAGCAGATAATCCTCACATCTTTTCAGTATCTCTAAACATCTTTAGGTAATAAGGTAACCCATCATCTATACGACCAAAGTAATCCTGACAATTATACAACATCGCCATAAGCCATTAGGTAAATCCTAACATCTAAACTATAGCCATATAGCATAACGTAATCCCTAAATCTCTAGTACACAGCCAAATGCCATCTGGTAACATGCATTTAAGCATCACCGCACCCCATTAACAGCAAAATGATAATACAGAATATATTGCAACATTTATCTCTATCGGAACTAAATATAAAATAGCGAATTAAGATCACTTTCATATAAGAACTACTTTATATGCTCAAGGCTCAGAGATAAAATGATATAAAGTAAAACTGTCGGCTACTTTTTAAGACCGTATTAGGAAACAGTCACATAGCCACAGGTACGGACACATAAGAGCGATATCACGTCATAATGTTTAGCGCCGTTTCACTGACTTTCGATCGATTTAGCGTCAAGATACTGCACCGTCTGAGCATTTAGCAGCCACCAGTCGGATCCTCATATGCAGACCAATAAATAGGGCTTCGTCGAATCCACCACTGGACGAAACAATCTGATAATGAACGAAAGACTGCTAGAAGTTCTTTGAGAGCCCACTTACGTTTTGGTTGAAAGGACCCGATGAAACGATAGTTCCACAATTAGGGATCTCTGCGCCTGTCGTCGGATTATCGTTTCCCTAAGTGAAGTATCGGAAATAACGAGTGGGGCTGCTCTTCTAATCGCTCTTTTTTCAACAGCTTCAATATTTCAATGTCCTCTCAGGACGCAATGGTTCTCAATGGTCGAGTGTATCGTAAATTAGCTGAACTTTTATCACTTGTTTTGCTTTATCGAAGACGTGTCCTCAGCTTACAAGATGCGCATCAGGCCAATAAGAAATTATCTCTCTCTCTCTCTCTCTCTCTCTCTCTCTCTCTCTCTCTCTCTCTCTCTCTCTCTCTCTCTCTATACTAATCAAAATCAAATTATCTCTCTCATACTAATAAAAAAACTGCTGGAAAGCATACAGATCTTGTGCATATCCAATTCGGTGAGAATATGTTTAACAGGTTGGCATTTGAAAGAATTTAAACCAGAACGTTTTCAGAGAAGTTCCAGAAATTGGAGGCTAACATAGTCCTACCCAAAGTTTGCAGAAACATGGCATATCAACAATGACAAACAAACAGAGCAGTTATAATGACTGATTCAAAATCCCTAAAGTCAAACAAGAAGTGTAACTTTTAAAAATTTCCCTAATATTGAAAAGAGATGGTGTAATAGATAACACCTCATAGGCCGAGATGATAATGGCATTTTTTTTCTGATGCGTAAATTGTCTACTGAAATCAGATACCATGGCAGCATTAGAAGTGTTTGCTTTCTTAAGCCCATCAAGCAAACAAGGTATATTATGACGTCGAAGGTAGTACATGGGAGTTACTTGGACCTTACAACGAATCGAAATCGTCCTGTATAAGTATGGTAGAATCTCATTTTTAATGACCTTACCATTAACATCATCCCCTCTAACCAATGACAGTTCGAATCCCACATGGGAGAGAGAATTTCTTTATTCATTTCCCTCCGGCTTTCGCGGCATTCAGTCGAAAGCATTCTCCGAAAATATTACGAAACAGAGGCAGTGAAGGGTAATAGAAAACACCTGAAAAATAGTAAAACTTGCTGCAAGATAAACCTTCCAATATAACTGGAAATTTACTCTTCCACTCTGTAGGAAGTTGAGTAATTCCTCGGGGGAAAACAAGACATTCAGACTGACAAACTTTCGAAGGAAATCTTGATAACTCTATTGACCTAGTTCCAGAATTTCGTTAATATGTAGTTCACTGAGTTTGCGCAAGCGTTTCCACGCCACATTTCCTGGTAATGTCAAAGTCACTCGCCAATATTTTCTCTTCTCTCATATATATATATATATATATATATATATATATATATATATATATATATATATATATATATATATATATATGTGTGTGTGTGTGTGTGTGTGTGTGTGTGTGTGTGTGTGTGTGTATGTAGGTATATATTCTCATATATATTCCATTCGTCCCTTTCAGCCTGTTAGCTAGAGATTCAAATTCAGTGGTGGCTGGAGGAGACACCATGAAGGGGGTGTTGAACTTAAGTAGGCCTACCCCCAAAATCACCTGATTTGGGGGAAAACATAGCAACCTCTTAGCCCCCGCATCATCCGATGTGGGGACGGGTGTCAGCTAGCCGATAGGGACACAAGGGCGAATCCGGGGCTGTAAGTAGGCTATTATCCTAACCCTTAAGAAACTTAATAATAAGACCTATTTTCCCTACGACCTTTCACTGGCTGTGTGACTGCTTTCAGATCGCCAATGTCCTGTCCTCCCAACCAAACAACAAAGCGGACGCGATGCCCTGCAACCCGGGCGACAAACACTCTTTACCAGACCGCTACAGCATGAAGTTGGTGCGGGGTTTTTCTCCTGGAGTTGGCACGGATCGAGACTCCTGCGGCCGAAATTCGTCCTTTGCAACGATCTCTACGCACTGAAGGAATCAGGTACGTCTGGAAGCACTCAGTCCTACGCCAGTTCATTTTCTTCTCGTGAATTTCTCTCCATTTTCAATATTTCCAACTCTTCATTCTCCTAAACAAATCCCTCCTTTGTCCAAATCAGACCTAACAGCTCTTTGCCCTCATGACTTGCCCCAAGATCAAATTGAATTATTTCAGTGATCATACTTAGATCATTCCCTCCATAGTGTTACCTGTGCTAATTAAATCTAATTGATCAATTCCTCCATCATGCATAATTAAGTTCATGCAAGAGAAAATCATTGGTTTTGAATGCTAACCTGGAATTCTCTTCCAGAACCTGTTATCCAGCACCTCGGGTGGTCTATTCCCCTGCATTGTGAACAAATCATAGCGCAGACGTTTAACTACCATCCTGCCATGTGCAAGAGTCTTCTGATCAGCAGTCTAAGGCACTAGACATTTCCCCCCTTGATAAATTAAACTGCGCTACCAACAAAAAATCATTTAACCAGTAGCAACCTTCACATTCATTTGCGTGTTAACTATTTCAGGGATGTAGCCTTTTCAGATTCAACAATTTGCTACGTATTGTCTAATTTTATTGCACATTGTATGTGCTTGCTTGCTGCTAAATCAGCCCCTTCATATTAATTTCCTGATTGCTTCAATTGTAAAGAAATTCAGTTTAAATTAAATACCTGGTTAAATTTTCCCCATGGCGACCTCCAATTCTCTGTTTACTCAGATGTGACATCAAGGTAAGTCAGTTTATTCATTCCAGTTAATTAAGAAAACCATTTCCACTCTTCCAACTCAAGGCCAGTTAATTCAGAATGTAACTATATATATATATATATATATATATATATATATATATATATATATATATATATATATATATATATATATATATACTGTATATATATTTATAATAAATAAACATATACATATATATACAGTACATACATACATACACATATACATACATATATATTTATACGTGTGTGTGTGCATTCTATTTTGTGAAACCTTTATCATCTATTTCGCCAGCCACAGAAATATGAACTTCCAAATATTATGAGAGTAAAATTTCATCTTAAAGGCTAGATGAAAGTCTAACTTATATTGTGATATTCGCAGTAAACGAAAATGTACATCAGGTGAACCCGTAAAACATCGACACATTTATGGTTGTCGATGTCTTTTCCAGCTCTCACCACAATGAAGATTAAAGGATGAATAAGGCACAAATGACATTATATAAATACATCGTTGAAAAACATCATCGTTATGACAATGCACAGAGAACCGACGTATAAAATGATTCCATTTTATAAACAGCATTTCATACAGAATCAAGCACCGCTTACTCAACTCTCTCTCTCTCTCTCTCTCTCTCTCTCTCTCTCTCTCTCTCTCTCTCTCTCTCTCTCTCTAAAAAAAAAAAAAAAAAAGCCGAAGAACGGTCCCTCTCATGTCTAACTCAACAAAAACGTTAGCTATAAAGAAGGTTCTCTGTGTCTGTATGCTGACTAGAGATAAGTTCTCTTTCTCTCATTCATAGGCTCTGGCAGCCAGACTTCAAGGAACGTGATTATACATGAGATGACCATACTTAAACCTGTGTGGTCTCAGAGAAGGTTCCTCGGTCTCAAATCTCATTTGGCTTGCGTAAGATATGAAATAATTATGAACAACCAACTACTCTGATGTTAAAATCATTCTTTTTCTTGACTATATTTCACTTTGCATAACGTATGGAGCGAAATGGTTCCTCATCTAATTCTAATCTGGAATGGTTCTGATTTACTATTATTATTATTATTATTATTATTATTATTATTATTATTATTATTATTATTATTATTATTATTATTATTATTATTATTATTATTATTACATTTAAGCTTGTAGAGAGTCTTCTCTATTCTTATTATATTCTTCTCGTCTGCAGGTAGGAAGACTCTCTATAAGGTGAATGCCGTTGCAACAGCAATTGTTTTCAATAACACTGCCCTAAAAGAGGGACTCCTTCCATATTATTATTATTATTATTATTATTATTATTGTTATTATTATTATTATTATTATTATTATTATTATTATTATTATTATTATTATTATTATTATTATTCTGAATGTTTAAACGCTCATTTGGAGCTAACCGAAAGGACCATAAACTCATAACAGTGGCTGTCTTTTAAGAGAAAAAAAGGTCACCAGCCGCTGACTTCAGGTGGGGAAAAGGTCACCAGCCGCTGACTTCAGGGGGGAAAAAGGTCATCAGCTGCCCACTTAAGGGAAAAAAAGGTCACCAGCCGCTGATTTAGGAGGAAAAATGGTCACCAGCCACTGATTTTAAGGAAAAAAGGTCAGCAGCCGCTGACTTAAGGTGGGAAAAGGTCACCAGACGCTGACTTAAGGTGGGAAAAGGTCACCAGACGCTGATTCAAGGGGGTAAAGGACACCAGCTGCTGACCTGAGAAAAAAAAAGGGGTCACCAGCCGCTGACTTGAAGGAAAAAAAGGACTTAGTTTAGAGCAAAAATGATCACCTGACATTAATAATTCAGGGAAATAAATATCCCTTCGGTGACTTCATACGAAAAATTCCACCAGTCATTGGCTGTTTAAGGAAAAACATTTAAGCACCTGTTGACATTTAAATGATGGAAAACACATGCCATTGACTTTTTTAGGGGAAAAAAGTTTATTCGTTGACCTTTCAATGGAAAAAAAGGCACCGGTCACTGCCTATTTAATGGAAAGAAGGTCACTAGTTGCTGAAGGGCAAAAGTTATTAGCTGTTGACTTTTTAAGGAGAAAAGGTACTAGATATGCCATATTAGCCAAATTTGTATATCGTTACCTTTTTTTTTTTTTAGGTTAAATGAAGTTGCAAGTACTGACATTTTAGGGGAAAAAATGTATCTGACTTTTAACTTGGAAAAAGATACAATTCGCTTTTTGTAGGAAAAGGATTTTCAGGCAGATTGTCGCTGGCTGTTCATTTTCAATTAAACAGAAACGAAATATTTCTCTATGAAAATAACAGAAAACATCTACAATCTTGCCTTCAAGAAATAGAGAGAGAGAAAAAAAACATCTACCACCTCGCCTTCAAGAAATGGAGAGAGGGAGAGTAAAAAGAAAACATCTACCATCCGCCTTCAAGAAACGGAAAGGAGAGAAAAAAATCTACAATCCCGCCTTCAAGAAATGGAGAGAGAGAGAGAGAACATCTACCCTCTCGCCTTCAAGAAATGAAGAGGGATAGAGAGAGAGAGAGAGAGAGAACATCTACCCTCTCCCCTTCAAGAAATAAAGAGAGAGAGAGAGAGCATCTACCCTCACGCCTTCAAGAAATGAGGAGAGAGAAAGGGAGAATAAAAGAAAACATCTACAATCTCGCCTTCAAGAAACGGAGAGAGAGAGAGAGAGAGAGAATGTCTACCATCTCGCCTCCAAGAAATGGGTAGACAGAGAGATTAAAAGAAAACATCTACCGTCACACTTTCAAGAAACGGGAGAGAGAGAGAGAGAGAGAGAGAGAGAGAGAGAGAGAGAGAGAGAGAGAGAGAGAAGCGTCTACCATCTCGCCTTCAAGAAATGGAGACAGAGAGATTAAAAGAAAACATCTACCAACACACCTTC
>NC_089746.1:45806511-45821511 GCF_040412425.1 Macrobrachium rosenbergii
TGGTCATCATGCTACTGACAAACAGTGGCTTGAAAATGGTGAAACTGGTGAAAACTGGTTGACTCTTAAGCTTCACTCTTTCACACAATAACCTACAAGAGAGTCAAATCCGACTTAAGGCCAGCAATGAATTACCTTGGCTCCTTTGGGCAATAACCAAATAACACTGACAATTTTGTAACCAAGTGAAATTAAATGAATTGAAGTGAATTCTAGTCTAGCGAAGGCCTGGCCCAGAAGACAGGAGTCCTTTGAGGAAACTATGGTCAAGTGTGTGTTTAAGAGCCTTTAGTGACGCAAGGACAATAGCCTAAATAGACATAAGTACAATAGTCTAAAAACAATGGTCTAAATTGACGCAAGTACAATAGTCTGAAGAGATACAAGTACAACGGTCTAAATATACAAGTACAATAGTTTAAATAGATACAAATACAAGTGTAAATAGTCACGGGTACATTAGCCTAAATAGACTCAAGGACAAAAGTCTCAATAGACACAAATACAATGGCCTCAATAGACTCAAGGATAATAGACTAAATAGACGCTAGGACAATAGTCTGAATAGACACAAGTACAATAGTCTAAACAGACAAGTACAACAGTCTAAATAGATAAGTACAATAGTCTAAATATGCAATTACGTTAGTCCAAATAGATACAAGCACAATAGTCTAAACAGACATAAATACAATAGTCTAATTCTGAACTGACGGAAGGACAACAGTCTAAAAAGACGCCAGTACGATAGTCGTAATAGGTGCAAGGAAAATATTCGAAGAAAGCGCAAGTACAATAGTCAACAAAGACTACTGTACTTGCGCAAAGACGCAAGGACAATAATCTAAACAATTCATTCACACCAAAGCTCTAACTCTTCTGTAGTTCAAATCGCTGTTGTTCTACTAACAGACGAAATCCTTTAAATTTCAGCGTAAATCCCAGGAAATTTAATACAATGAACGTTCATTACTTATAATGGCATGCATGGTATGGATCATGAAGTTCATGACTTTTTTCCAATACAATAATAGTAATTTTCAAGATCATATATTAATTTTCAAGGTCATTAGTTTTGCTACATGAAAAATTAATAATTTTCAAAGTCATTTATTTTGATGTATGAACATTTAATAACTTTCAAGGTCATTTATTTTGGCGTATGAATATCTAAAGATTTTGAAGGTCATTTTGATGAATGAAAATGTCATCATTTTCAAGGTCATTTATTTTGATGCACGACAATTTAATAATTTTCAAGGTCATTTGTTTTGATGTATGAAACTTTAATATTTTCAAAGTCATTTATTTTGATGCATGAAGATTTAATAAGTTTCAAGGTCATTTATTTTGATGTATGAACATTTCATATTTTCAAGGTCATTTATTTTGATGTATGAAAATTCATGAGCATTTCAGATAAGGTAAAGAAAGTTCAAAGCCATAGAGGTGAAATATATATAAACGTTCAGAATCATACCTGAGACATGAATGACCATGAACAAAAAGGTTAATGACACTGCTCAGAAAGGTTAAAGTTCAAGGTCACTCCGCTGACCTATTTCTGAAAGTTGAAGGGAATTTACAAGACAATCAGGATCATCTGAATCTCCCTGACCTTCCCCTTGACGAAAGTAACTGTCAAAGTTCAAGGTCACACCTTTACCGAAAAGTGTAAGTTGAAATTTCAGACACTGCTTTGACAAATGAAAAACTCTGAAAATTTAAAAACTTTAACAGGATTATTACAGTTTTATATTTCTTTAGATAAAACATTAATTTCAGATTTCAGCTTTGTTGTCCTGAACGAACACAAAGTTATTTTTATATCGTGTTAAGTTTAAATATATGTTATGTTTCAGACATTTATTGCTTTCAATTTCACTATATGTTTCAAATATTTATTGCCCTCAGTTTCCTTAATCTCCTAAAGGCTTAAATGAGAAATTCATCCTCTTGGAAAATGTACAGCATTCTATTTCTGTTGTTTATAACCTTTCCTCATAATTAGATTTCTAGGTATTCACAGAAAACATTACAAAAATGACGTGTGAATTTTTGATTACACTATCATGACAGATTTGATCATTATAATAAACAACAAGTAAAAAATGCGCCGAAGTTCATTCGGCGCAATCGAGTTTTCTGTACAGCATCTGCCGCTGTAAGAAACTCTCAGTTGTGCTCAGTTGCCCCCAGATGCGGTCAAGTGAAGGTGCGTCGGCGATGCCTCCGGAAAGCGCTGCTAGACGCACGATTCATGGTTAAACTTACCCTTAAATAAAAATAAAAACTACTAAGGCTAGAGGGCTGCAATTTGGTACGTTTGATGATTTGAGGGTGGATGATCAACTTAGCAATTTGCAGCCCTCCAGCCTCAGTAGTTTTTAAGATCTGAGGACGGACAGACAATGCCATCTCAATAGTTTTCTCTTACAGAAAACCGAAAATGAATGACAGGGGAATAAATAAAAGAAAAACGCTCCAGATGAGTAAACAACAATGAGAGGATTATTTCTGCACTTTCCTAAGAGTAAGATCACTTTTAAAGTAATCTTACTAAGAGTAAGATCACTTATAAAGTAATTTTACTAAGAGTGAGATCACTTTTAAACTAATCTTGCTGAGAGTAAGATAACTTTTAAATTAATCTCACTCAGAGTAAGAACACTTTTAATGCAATCTTACCCATAGTAAGATCACTTTTAAAGAAACCTTACTAAGGGTAAGATCACTTTTAAAGCAATCTTACTTAGAGTACGATCACTTTTACAGTAATCTTACTAAGAGTAAGATCCATTTCAAAGTAATAAGATCACTTTTAAAGTAATCTTACTAGCAGTAGATCACTTTTAAAGAAACCTTACTAAGAGTAACACCACTTTTAAAGTAATTTTATTACGAGTAAGACCACTTTTAAAGTAATCTTACTATGAGAGAGATCACTTTTCAAGCTGTAAATGAAGAACGGATCACATTACCAAAGACATAACATTCAAGAGAATATGATGTCAAATGAAATGTTAAATAAATAAATAAATAAAAATAAACAACTCAATAGATAAATAAGTAATATTCGATAAATAAATAAACAAATCTAGTTGGTTCCCATGTCGACCCCCGACGCTGTGACGCCAGTCATTGGTCACACCAGCCTGATGTGTTTTGTGATGGCAATCCGCTACCCCGATAAACAAAACACTCGCAAATATATTCTGCCGACCATAGTACCCCTTGCGGTCACTGGGTTCAATAACAAAAAATAAGGAAATAAAAATACTGAGGGTTCAAGACATCACAAAAGAAGGGAAACAACAAGACAAAACAATGCAACAACAAGACAAAATAATGCTTATTCTGCACAGACGAGAGTAAACAACAAACCAAAGCATACGATAGGAGAATCAACCACAAGCAAAAGATGTTTGCAATAAGAAGATCGAAGCTACCCAGCAAACAACGGGCAAAAAATGGGCTCTTAAAACCGAAGTGGCATGGTGGCTTGTCCTGAAAATACTGGTTTTGAGACAGAGAGAGAGAGAGAGAGAGAGAGAGAGAGAGAGAGAGAGAGAGAGAGAGAGAGAGAGAGAGAGCAAAAACTAAACCAAGGTACGGTAGGTGGGTTACTTATCTTTGCACTCAACATCCCAAAGGCTCCCGTTCAACTATTATGAGGATATAGATACAATAAAGGGAGTTTTTTTTTTTTTGCACAGCTCCTGATTCTAAGACGTTTGAGATGTAAACAGAGAATGTACTTGGCAGGTATTATCTTTAATGTTGTTATGATTATTAATTCATAATCATTAAATCAACGAAGGCAAGAACTCTGCGTGGGTGTGTACTTGAGTGTGAAAATGTGTATGAGAGAGAGAGAGAGAGAGAGAGAGAGAGAGAGAGAGAGAGAGAGAGAGAGAGAGAGAGAGAGAGAGAGATCATTTTAAAATACCACACATGGAATTATATATACATACATACATTATATATATAAATATATGTGTATATACAGAGTATATATATATATATATATATATGTATATGTAAGCATATGTACATATATATGTATGTATGCATATATACATATATATGTATATTACTTATATATACATATATACAGTACATACACATGCACATAGTTAAGATCACAACTACTACAGGGGCATTCTCTCGACTCAAGGCAAATCTGCAATTCACCTTCTCATCTGCTTTGCATAACAAAAGGACATAAGAACATCGTCCTGCACATCTACATCTTGACGTGATAAGCGCATATGACACCATCCTATGACACCGGAGTCCTGACAATACAAAGGAAACCAATCAGGGATCGAGAAAACCGACAGCAGGACCAGATAGATCGAGCAGATAGATTCAGCAGGAGCAGAAGTAATAATAAGCAGAGTTGGTGTCAGCTTGATAGGGAGAGGAGAGTGGGGGTGGAGGGGGTGTTTGGTGGGAGGAGGAGGAGGAGGAGGGGGAATACGCGTGCGCACTGGGGTCGACTTTATATCAGATTACCTGTATCAAGCAGACCTTGAATCTCTCTGAGACGGACTCAGGAAAAAAAAAATTAAATTAATTAAAGCGAAGGAAAAAAACGAAAAAGGAAAAAAAAGAAAGAGGGAATGATGATAAATCCATGTCAACCAAACAATAACAAAAAAATCGATTTTCATGAAAAATAAACACAAATAAAAGGAAGGAAAGTTCATCGAACGAAAATGAGAGAAAAAAAAAAACATAATTGTGAGCTAATGCAACTTTAAACTTGCACAGCGCTTAAAGCAAGACTTTACTGTTACGCAACAGTCACATCTATGTCTTAACTGAAGTCGGCTGGTTTTGGGTACTTACTTTGTGGATATGTCCTTCACGTAATGATGATGGTGTTGAAAAGCACACGTGACTTATACATATGTATAATCAAGGACTACATGGATCCTAGATTATGAATTCACTTATCCACAAGGGCGATCATATCACTGGATATATATATATATATATATATATATATATATATATATATATATATATATATATATATATATATATATATATATATATATATGTATATAAATATATACACATATATGTATATATATATATATATATATATATATATATATATATATATATATATTATATATTATATATATATATATATATATATATATATATTATATATATATATATATACATATATATATGCGTAATTACAAACACACTACATACATGTACCTTATGCACACAATTGTTCATAAATGTCGCCATGTATGTACGTACAAACATAAAAGTATGCATAAGTATATGTTTGATTTGAAACAAAATGTTTAACATTTATTTTCAGAAGTCGAAGTAATCTTTAAAGATAGCATTACTAGTCTCGTCAAATTTATTCGTCTTCTCTCTTCGTACTACGGATAACTGCGTGTTTCTCAGTCATGAGAAAAAAAGAGGAAAATTCATAAATTACAAAACGGACACTGGTCACGCACATAATGTACACAGTGAGGCAAAATATGATGATGCAATCGAAGAAACACATTTTTCTTTTAAATTCTTGCAATGAACTAACACGCACACAAACACCGAACATAATTATCAGATGCATAATGAATAAGTTATCATTACGGAATACTTATCAACAAAACACTTACAATGAAGCACAAGGCAAAACTTTATGTCGCTACACTTTTCTTCTTTATTTTTTTTAATCCTCCTTCGGTTTCAAACTCGGATCAACTCGATTTTAAAACTTTTTTTTCAAGACTGACAATACAAATAAAACCTTACATTTTTCAAAAGACGTACCGCCTACTCAAGTGAGGAAAAAATACACATTCTGTCAATTCAAAAAGGAATCATTATCGTGTGTGTTTCTCCCCCCAAAAACAAGAACAGGGGCAGAGAAAATAGACATAAGAGTGAGACAGGGTAGGTTATGTGGTGGGGCGGGGCGGGGCGAACGAGTCGAGTTGGTGCGTTTGAGGAAGGGGAGAAGAGACCGCCTACACACGACCGACCTTCGTCACCACGCTAACACTACTGACCCGCTGTGTGCATATCCACCTGTCCTCTCTCGTCGGTGGGAGGAGCCGCGTGGAACGGTGCTGAGCCCCAGACCACTACTACTACTAATACTTCGCCCTCTTCTTCTTCTTCTTCTTCTTCTTCTTCTGGAGCCACTATCTGGCCAAGACCAAGCCTCTCCTCTCCTCTCGCTACTTTCCTTATATGGCATTCCAGCTTTCATTAGCTTTCCGCGCGAGATGCCCCGGGGTATGTGACTGGGGTATCTTAAAGGATGAGAGAGAGGATCATCCGCACAGCAGGAGCTTGAGAGTTCAATGGGACTGGTAAACTGCAATGGCAAATATTACGAGACAGAAGACGATGAAGTAACTCGTTCATGAATCCTGATACAGAACTTAAACTTATAAGAGAAGAATAATTACAAAGCACGAAATAGGCAAGAAACTGGACATCATTTCAGTAAGTGGATTAACACTGCGCATATACATGTGTACCTGCGTGAGAGAGAGAGAGAGAGAGAGAGAGAGAGAGAGAGAGAGAGAGAGAGAGAGAGAGAGAGATGCCATAAAAATTCTGTGGCCCTCTGATTATTTAGATTATACAAAAGTAAATTTTGTGTATATGTATATATATATATATATATATATATATATATATATATATATATATATATATATATGTGTGTGTGTGTGTGTGTGTGTGTGTGTGTGTGTGTGTGTACATATACTTAGTCTAATGGTTATAATAGTCTCCTTACGAAGCAAGAGGACCAATATTCGGTTTCCAGGAGAGGCGGGAATATTTTAGGAACATCCCATTGGGGTTCTGTTGACCTAGACCAAACTAATTAGTCGATCAAGTCATTGGTCCTTTGATTTGATCCTTAAATATTAAAGTATATCATGGCCACTACTACTGTCACTTTAACATCAGCAATAAGAAATCAATCAACAGGAATCATTTGGCCAAAAAAAGTACTCTGTTATAAACAGACCTTGGTATAACCTTCAGTTAGCAAGATCTTTGAGTCCGTTACCGGAAATCTGTGTAGACAGATTCCTTTGTCAACTGAAGAAAGGCAGAAAATTGACAGAACTGGAGGACAGACCTACCTAAGTTATCAGTGACAACCAGTCCCTACGGATGGCATTGAAGTCTCCGGAGATGAAAAATGAATAGCTTGTTTTTAAAAAAGCGAGACATGGTCAATGATAACATGAATGCCATGTACTCGGGAGAAATATGCAAAAATATTTAATATATAACATTACACTTTCATTCACATAATACAGGGAAAGCCGTGCTCTAAGTTATTAAGCCGTTGCCATTTATAGAACCGAGTTCAGTTTCACCAAACAACCGGTCATTAGGACTAAAAGACATTCCTGATCGTCAGCAGCCACGGAAACTCACGTCGGCGAATAAGTGAAAAGGGGAGTGACAGATATTCCAAGAATATTTGAGCTTCACGAATGACGTACATAAAAGCATTTCCATTTTCGAATGGAGTTCAAGGGGGTTCGGAAGACATTTTCCTTGATTACAGCTCCCTTCACTACGTGAGGATGCTTTCAAAAGATTCATCTCCATGAAGTATCTGCGTCTCCCCCACTCCCCCAACTCCCCCCCTCTCTCTCTCTCTCTCTCTCTCTCTCTCTCTCTCTCTCTCTCTCTCTCTCTCTCTCATATATGTATGACCACGCTCAAGGTGCACATATAGCCTTATACAACTGACTGAGAAAAATCTGTTCGTTTAATATTATGAAAATTAAAAGGACATTGCTCTCTGCATCGCGTCGCCTCTCTCTCTCTCTCTCTCTCTCTCTCTCTCTCTCTCTCTCTCTCTCTCTCTCTCTCTCTCTCTCTCTATGCCTATGTTTTTGAAGCGTAAGTTGCTAACTAACAAGAATTTCAACAGGAGTTACCCAAGTTTAAAATGAAAGCTAAAAACAAACACACACGACTTCACAAAGACTAATCAACAAACACAAGGAGAAACTGGCCAGAAGAAGGAGAAGGAGAAGAAGAAGATGATCAGCAGCAGCAGCAGCAGCGACCTCTATGAATGACGACACAAAACACGTCATTTCTGCGAGTTCATTCCCACAAGAGTTGAATGAGGCGGAATAGCAAGCGAACCCTGGCCTTTTAATACGAATGTCTTCATTGGAAGTTAAAAGACGTGCCATTTAAAAAACTTATTTGCAACTCGAAAACGCTGTTTGACTTCCCGCTGCGCTGGAAAGTGATCAAAGGGACGAGTCGCTTTTTTGTTTCAGGGTATTATTCTTGTTTACATCTCGCCTGTTTACCATTTTGAACATGATGCTAAGGCTTGGTTGTTATCATGTCTTCGTTTTAGCAGTGCGTAAGCAGTAAAAGTTAAAAGGTTATTTTGATTCTAAATCAAAATACAGGAACGTCACGTGTCAAAAACAACGTGGTTGGTTTTAATGTTCTTATTTGTTCTCTAAAAATATTCAGATTTAAAAGTGTTTTATTACTATATATTGTATTTGTCTTTAATAAAAACATGTATGAGCTCAGTGATGATTTTGGTTATATATATATATATATATAATCATATATATATAATATATATATATATATATATATATATATATATATATATATATATATATATATATACATATATATAATATATATATACATATAATATATATAATTATATATATATACATATATAAATATATAATATATATACAATATATAAATAATATATATATATATATATATAATATAAAATCATCACTGAGCTCGAAATCATCCCTGAGCTGTTTTTATTAAAGACAAAATAAAATTAACAAAATTCATCAATCTGAATACAAGCATATTCAGGCCGTCAGTAACTAAAATCTATTTTTCTTACTAAATTTCCCAGCATGTTAAAAAGAAGGTTGTAGCCATAGATATGAAATAACCCGAATATTCAGTCAAGCCCTGAACGTTCGCGATGAATTAAATCTTTACCCTAACAAAGATTCATCCGAATCTGAGAATTATCTTTAATAACGCCATATTCGCCACAATGGTCTGGAGAGGACAGTATCTTTATAAAGTTATATTTGGCTAGGGATCCCCCCGTCAATAAAACGAAATAAATGGATCCATATGAATGGAAGGTTGCAGAGGGATTTCTTCAGCTCCCCTCTCTTTCTCTCTCTCTCTCTCTCTCTCTCTCAATTCCTAACTAAAATCCATCTCTGTCTCCCCATATTAAGCAATCTCTCTCTCTCTCTCTCTCTCTCTCTCTCTCTCTTTTCCTAACCAAAATCCACCTCTGTCTCTCCTCTATATCTCTATGTTAAAGCAATCTCTCTCTCTTTCTCTAAAATATCTCTGTCTCCCCATCTTAAGCAATCTCTCTCTCTCTCTCTCTCTCTCTCTCTCTCTCTCTCTCTCTCTCTCTCTCTCTCTCTCTCTCTCAATTCCTAACTAAAATCCATCTCTGTCTCCCTATATTAAGCAATCTCTCTCTCTCTCTCTCTCTCTCTCTCTCTCTCTCTCTCTCTCTCTCTCTCTCTCTCTCTCTCTCTCTCTCTCCTTCTGCTGTAAATATACTTATGTCTGTTTGTAAATATACATATGCATACGGCAACTATCCGGCCATTACAAACATACATCTAGAAAACGGCCATGTTTGTCAGTAGAGACCTCTTTTTGTCAGAACTATGAAAATAATATTTTTTTTTCCTGTTCGTGATCATTTTAGGAAAGGAATTATTGTGTCCGCTATCGTCTGGAGAGCACCAGTTTAATTTTTTTTTTTATACCACTTCAGAACAAATAAATACTACTTTCTGTACCCCTCTTCTCTTTCAAAGTTCACCTCAAGAAAACATACTCTTTCCAGTACTTCTGTTACCTTCCCAAGATCACTTTAGAAGAAAATCATCTTTTCAGTATTTTCTCTCTTCCCAAGACCACTTCGAAACAAAAAATAGTCATTCCCTGTTCTCTCCACAATTCCAAAATACAAATAAGAAGAGATAAAGGCAAAACAATCTGTCACTGGAGACATTCCAGCCACTGACCCTTCAATTCGATTCCTCGAGTTTGACGCGCATGCGTATTACCAACTTTCGTGTTTCCTGATGCAAGCGATTAGTAAGTAATGAACTAAGGGGGGAAAACTCTCTTTTACTTCCTATTGCCTATGCACCCTTTCAAGATGTTACCTAAGAAGGGCCTTCTTGCACCCCTTCATAAAAGGGAGCCACTCCCCACAATCGTTCCAGGGGACAGAGCTTGATTAAACTTAATATTATTAACATTCAAAAAATGAACAGTATTCACATGGAACTAGCCCACATAGCCATTGACTTGAAATTCAAGCTTACAAAGAATGTTCATTAGAAAGAATTAACAGAAGGTAATGGGAAATACAGAAAGAAGAAATCAGTTATTAGAAATGAAAAAATATACATTAATGGTTCACAAAATTTTGGCAGTGGTCGTCTTTCCAGGCTTTCCTTGACACTGGAACCGCAGAATTAAGATAAAACTGAAAGTTTATTAGTGTGCCTACCCTTATTTCAGCAAACATAAACACAGAAATGACAACATACAACAGACAGTGGCCATAATATGAAACTGTGCAGGACCAGGATATTTATGTTAATAACTGATTAGAATGTTTCTGAATGGCATTTATAAAAGAATGACTTGAAAATTATGGCTAAATATTTAAAAGAGAAAAAAGTGTTTCCTACTTTCAAAAGTTATCATTTTATCTCTTTTTCTTTATATATATATATATATATATATATATATATATATATATATATATATATATATATATATATTTATATATATATAATAAATATATATACATTTACATATGAATATATGTATATATATACATATATTTACGTATTTATTTACAAAGAATATATATATAAATTTATATATTATATATATATATATATATATATATATATATATATATATATATATATATATATATATATATATATATATATATATATATAATTACATAAAACATGTTTTGATGAAACATCTAAACAGCCCAAATGCAAACGCAGGGAAAATTCGCAAGACGCAAAAAAAAAAATAAATAAATAAATAAATAAACCTCGGAATATTTCGGAGTACATGACCTAACATGACCCAACTCGACGTGCGTTCAATAAAGGCTGCCGCTGGCTGAAAAAGCTTAATAAAGCTTTGCGCTTTTCGGCGACGGCCAAACCTTTTCATTTTGAACCATAAAGAAGCTTTTAATGCCATAAAATTCATGGATATATAAAAACATGACTCAAAAATTATAAAGAGCACGGAGCAAAACAAAAATAGGAGAGAGATAATTTCGATTTTTGATCCTGATCTTAGATAAAAATTTAAAAACCGACATGAGACCTTTATTATCTCCTTTACTCTTTATCTAAGTACCTTAATTTATTTGATAGTCATCTACAATTCATTTCCGATAAAATATTTTATATTTATTTATCTCAATTTTTACCAAAATTCTTTCATAGTTATGTACAATTTATTTAATAAAAATTATTTAAGGTTTTTATAAAAGTGATTGCTCATGAATAAATCTTTCATTGTATTATCTCCTTTACTTTTTAGTTTTCTGTAAAAGAAAACTATTGTGACGGCTTTTTCTGTCCGCATTTTTTCTGTCCGCCTTCAGATCTTAAAAACTACACAGGCTAGAGGGTTACAAATTGGTATGTTGATCATCCACCCTCCAGTCATCAATCATACCAAACTGCAGCCTTCTAGCCTCAGTAGTTTTAATTTTATTTAAGGTTAAAGTTAGCCATGATAGTGCGTCTGACAACGCTATAGAACAGGCCACTACCAGGCCGTGCCTGAGAGTTTCATCGGCCGCGGTTAATACAGCATTATACACTGTACAGAAAACTCTATTGCGCCGAAGAAACTCTGGAGCATTTTTTACTTGTAATCTACGTACCTCAATTTCTTTCATAGTACTGTAGTGTACAATTCATTTCATAGAAAATATTCAATGTTATTTTCAAGAGTGATTAATCATAAAAAACCTCTCAATATATTATCTCCTTCACTCTTTATCTGCATAGCCTACCTCAATTTGTTTTATAGCTATGTACCATCCATTTCATAGAAAATATTCTTTTTTTTTTTTTAACTGATTGCCTATAACAAGCTATCAATATCCATGTCCAAATATGGAGCAAAACGTAATATGATGCTTTAGTTAATAACAGCAATTTCCGGTCCTGAAAACAGATCGAGTAAAACGAGCAACAGAGTTGTGTTATTTATTATTTAAAATTGAACTATAACTATGTTTAAATAGTTTTCAAAGAGAAATAGTTCATAAGCCAATAACATTCTCCTCTTTTTTTAACTTTTTTTGCGAAAGGCTTCAATATTGAGCCATTTAATAATAATAATAATAATAATAATAATAATAATAATAATAATAATAATAATAATAATAACAACAGATAACACAACACAAGGAAATAGAAAAACAAGAAAAAACTACACACATCACCAGCGTCAGCAATAACAACATTTATAACCATGAACATGAACGCAAACACAAACACACACAAACAGCTTCTTTTATAACCCTGCCACTTTAGGGTGCCCTCCCCCCCTCAGAAGGAAAAACCACACCGATTGGGAAGACCTCCCAAAATATTTATATTCGCCAAAGAACCCCAACGGGACCCACGCATTCAACCGTGTCTGTTTGTTAATTTGTTTGTTGTTTTTCCGTCAGTTTTGTTCGTTTGTCCGTCAGTTTGTCCGTCAGTCTGTTCGTTTGATCGTCAGTTTGTTCGCTTGTCCGTCAGCTTGTTCGTTTGTCCGTCAGTTTGTTCGCTTGTCCGTCAGTTTGTCCGTTTGTCCGTCAGTTTGTCCGTTTGTCCGTTTGTCCGTCAGTTTGTTCCTTTGTCCGTCAGTTTGTCCGTCAGTCTGTTCGTTTGCCGTCAGTTTGTCCGTTTGATCGTCAGTTTGTTCGTGTGTCCGTCAGTTTGTTCGTTTGTCTGTCAGTTTGTTCGTTTGTCTGTCAGTTTGTCCGTCAGTTTGTTCTTTTGTCCGTCAGTTCGTCCGTCAGTTTCTTCCTTTGTCCATCAGTTTGTTTGTCTGTTCGTTTGTTCGTTTGTCCGTTTGTCCGTCAGTTTGTTCGTTTGTCCGTCAGTCTGTCCATTTGTCCGTCAGTCTGTCCATTTGTCCGTCAGTCTGTTCATTTGTCCGTCAGTTTGTTCGTTTGTCCATCAGTCTGTCCATTTGTCCGTCAGTCTGTTCATTTGTCCGTCAGTTTGTTCGTCTGTCCCCAAGATACCTCGAAGAGTTACGGAGGAAGTTCAGTGGTATCTTATTGAGGATAAGAGAAGGGGCCACTGAGGGACTGACTAAATTTTGGTATGGAACCAGGTACTTGGTTCCAAGAAACGAAATTGTATGATGGATCCTGATAAGGCCGTGCATCCATGGTCATATTTTCCTCGGTAGTGGCGGTTTGCGTTCCCGGAGTTCTTTCCAATTCTTTGCTGTTTACGCTAAAAAATGGCATAAAAGACTACATTCCTTTTTATTTTACTTGATGTTCTTTCATCATCACAGTAAATCATTTCATTGCTTCTAATTAATAATAATAATAATAATAATAATAATAATAATAATAATAATAATAATAATAATAATAATAATAATAATAAAGTTAAGACGTCCTATCACAAGCAACTTAGCTCTCGAATACTGTCATAATCCATTTCACCTCAATTCCCCGATAACTTTCAATGCGTAATTCACCGTAACATACACTGTCACTTAGCAATGGCTATAGCTGTTAGTAATGGCTATATCTCCTATAGAGCTATCTATTAAAGCACGCAGTGAGCAGTGAATCCAGAGCACTGGCAATCATCACTGTTCCCCTAAAGGTGGCATTTGTAAAGTATTGAAATTATTTAAGAATTGAGCACAAATGAAAATAACATTACATTAGTTTTGCTAAGATTCTGAGTTTTCCCTAAAAAACCGACTGTCAAAACCTGTACCTCCTTAGAGGTAAGTAAGATAATGAATGTTGTATGTGAGCTATGTGCATATCATCACTGAAATCCTTCCATTAACGATCAGATATTTAACAGGTAAATAGAAGGCACAAACAGACAGACGAGCCAAAAGAAACAGAGAGAAACATGCAAAAACAGACTGACGAAAACTTCGCTATTTACCCATAGGTAGTCTGAAATCCTACCATCAACAATCAGGTATTTATAAAGGAAAATAAAAGAAACAAACAAACAGACGAGCCAAAAGAAACAGAGAGAAACAGCCAAAAACAGACTGACGAAAAATTGGCTGTGCACCCCTTGGCAGTTTGAAATCCTACAATTAAAAATCAGGTATTTATAAAGGTAAATAAAAAATAAATGGCGTGCCAAAGAAACAGACAGCCAAAAACAGAGACGAGCCTTGGAGTTTGAAATCCTACAATTAAAAATCAGGTATTTATCAGGTAAATAAATGGCACAGACAGACAGACGAGCCGAGAAAAACAGACAGAAACAGACAGACACAGAAAGAGAAAAACTTCGCTACATACCCCTTGGCATTTTGAAACCCTACAGTTAACAATCAGGTATTTATCAGGTAAATAAAAGGCACAAACAGACATACGAGCCAAAAGAAACCGAAAGAAACAGGCAGGAACAGACTAACAAAAACTTCGCTACATACCCAAAGACAGTCTGGTAGACGAGAAAACAGTATCAATATCATCCATGAGAACCATTTCATGATTTAAAAAAGAACACGGCTTTAATAATGTAAAACAAGCTACCCAGACAACTAAGTTTAATAACCATGGAGACACCGCACCCCAAAATTCATCTCATTTACCAAAGCATAAGACACCGTAAGGATGTCCATCGTTAGTTCCAGATTATAGAACATGACTGATGCAATCGGCAT
>NC_089746.1:45826511-45844011 GCF_040412425.1 Macrobrachium rosenbergii
TTCATGGGCCGTGGCTGGGAGTTTCACACAGAATTATATGCTGTACAGAAAACTGGATTGCGCCGAAAAACTTCGGCGCATTTTTTACTTGTTTTATATTAATTACGACAACTGGCAGCAAAAACTTAACTTGAGTGAGATAAAACTTCGTTTTTTTATATAAATTAGGACAATTGGCTGCAAAAAGAGGTAAGTAAAATGGGCACAATAAACAGGTCGATGTCAAAATATAAAAAAATGGAGATTCGCAATTTTGAAGAGAAATATCATACAGAATCCCGTGCCCACAATAAAGACACACCTTAACCAAAAATTTCAACTAAAGAGCCAAAATCCACTCATGGAAATATTTAGAAAGAGAGAAAGTATAAATAACTCCATTTGTGTTCGTACATTCACAAATATGAAGGCGTGAAAGGAGTAGACAGAGTAAATAGCTAAAGCCCAGGATAATAAATAGCTAAAACCTTAGAAAATGAATACTAGAAGCCCATGATAATATGTAGTTAAAGTCCTGGAATATAAATAGCCAAAGCCCTGAAGAATAAACAGCTAAAGCCTTTGAGAAAGCATACTTAAAGTACATGAGAGTAAATAGCTAAAAGCCCTTTGATATACAGCTAAAGTCTGGGAGAATAAATAGCCAACGGCCTGAAGAATAAATAGTTTAAACCCTGGAGAATAAATAGCTAAACCCCTTGGGGACGAATACTTAAAGCCCTTGAGAATGAATAGTTAAAGCTTTGGAGAATAAATAGCTAAAGTCCTATGGAATGAATGGCTAAAGCCTTAGAGAATAAATAGATGAAGCCCAGGAGAAAAAAATAGCAAAAACTTTGGAGAATAAATAACTAAAACCCAGAAGAATCAGTAGCTAAAGCCCAAGAGAATAAACAGTCAAAGGTCAGGAGAATAAGTAGCTGTAGCATTGGAGATTGAATAGCCAAGCCCTTGACAATGAATAGCTAAAGAATTGGAGAATAAATAGCTAAAGCCCTGAAGAATGAACAGATAAAGCCCTGGAGAATAAGCAGCTAAAGCCTTGGAGAATGGGCCCATATGCAAATGGAAGGACATCACATTCCAGGAGTTCCTTTGTCCTTTTCGCGTACTTCCAGGATATTACCTCTCCAAAAGAGACGGAGAATTTGCTTGTTTTTACTTCGCCTTTCCCGTAGGACGCTCTGGAGAAAATATAAGACTAAAAATGCTGTTTGTCGCAACTGATTAAACTTCGAAAAACACATGTATAAATAACATAAAAGGGGACAACTTGAATTTTGGGTAGTACGTAGTATTGACTCTGAGAAAAACAACGGCATACAAAACCAAAGGAGGAAACAATAAGCTCATTAAATGACGGAAGTGTGAAGACCGGATGACGTAAAATATACAAATAAGGAACCAAGACACGTTGAGGATAAGAAAGAAATAAGAATATGATAACGGAATACAGACATCCGAGAAAAACACGTATGATCATAAAACGCTAGGGCGAAAGAAATGAAGCAACATATAGTTCTCTAAATTCCCTTAGAGAAGTCTGAGAGGAGGGTTGCCACGGAATAAACATTCTTTCTCCTGTAGTGGAAAAACGGAGATGGGGAACATAATGAAGTTATACAAGGGACACTGCAAGTAAACAGGGCAATAAGCATATTCCTCGAGATTTAATGTACGTTTGCACAGATGCTACTTCCTCTAAGAACGTGTTAGGAAGTACAGAGAGAGAGAGAGAGAGAGAGAGAGAGAGAGAGAGAGAGAGAGAGAGAGAGAGAGAGAGTAGGAAGTACACAGAGAGAGAGAGAGAGAGAGAGAGGGTGAGAGAGAGAGAGAGAGACTTCCATAATATTCCAGAGAGAGAGAGAGAGAGAGAGAGAGAGAGAGAGAGAGAGAGAGAGAGAGAGAGAGAGAGAGAGAGACTTTCATAATATTCCAAGGAGAGAGAGAGAGAGAGAGAGAGAGGGAGAGAGACTTAATATTGTTCCAGAAGAAGAAACCTCCATCATATTCCAAAGAGAGAGAGAGAGAGAGAGAGAGAGAGAGAGAGAGAGAGAGAGAGAGAGAGACACAAGACTGAATAAATGACATTGACTAGAAAATGTTTGACATTACAAATAAACCTATGAACCTCTTCCATGGATTTGAACCTGAGAATAGAATAACAGCCTTAGTAAGTGAAAAACAAACGCCTTATTTTAACTCAATTAACCTCACCAACTATGTCAGTGATGTTATTGTTTTCTGAATTTTTTAAGTAAACCCTCGTAACGAGAGGTATTTCTATTCATTTAACGCTGCAAAATATCGTTTGTATTTATGCCAGCGTCTCAGAGGAGTTGCGTAAGAATATCCGTTACATAATTGTATACGGCTCGTTCCTGGAGAGTACTCATTAACTTCTATTATTTATATATCAGTTTATTTACTTTATTTATTTTAAAATCTCTCCCGTTTTATTACAAACAGAATGATGTTTATTAAGCAGTAACCTTCGAAATAAGAGTACAGAGATCAACATAAATTTACCAAATAATACGATTAATAAACTACATGACTACAGCGATGATTATGATTATAGATGAACATAATTACAAAAAGCAATATGAGGCAAAGGAGGGTCATGTGATTACAGATCTCGAAGAAATTATGCAGAGTAATGGCATTCTAATATGACCAGACAATTATTCTTCAGATATATATATATATGACCAGACAATTATATATATATATATATATATATATATATATATATATATATATATATATATATATATATATATATATATATATATATATATATATATATATATATATATATATATATACGTGTGTGCGTGTGTGTGTGTGTATATTCATTCTTATGGTGCGATTCTTTGTTCAGACTTCTCTAACAACAATGTGACTTACAATCCCGTTTATTTGCAATCCATCCTTCAAGAAATATTCGTTAATATTGTAGCACCAGAGGGCCATCAAAATCTCCTTCAGGAGGCTTTTGTATATGTGAAGGAAAATGAAAATAAAAATCTTCTTCCAGTTGGAGACTTACCATCTGGAAAGCTAAAAAAAAAAAATCGTGGAGTATATTTGTCTTGAGGTAACGCGAGTCTCTCTCTTTCAGTAATTCGTCATATCAATGAAGGAATGAAGTGTTTTTGTCCGCCGAATTGTTTTGAAATGTTTACAATTTTAATACACGTAAATTCCAGGTTGTATTTTCGCTCGCTCTATTTAAGTTTTCATTTCACAGTTACTTCCGTAATCATTTTGGGTATTAATGAACTCATTTACAACAAAAATGTGAATTATATGTATAATTATTCCCATTGGTAAAGTCAATCCAAGCAGGTTTCCTCTCAAACAAAACTCCTGGCAGTGCTTATGCAAGGAACAATTAAGTATATACAACGAAAATACACATATATATACATATATACAGTATATGTATGAATATGTATGGATATTATACATACATATATATATGTATGTATGTGTATCATACATAAACATATATTTATCTACATACATACAAATATATGTATACATATACATATATATACATTATATATATATATACATATATATATATATATATATATATATATATATATATATATATATATATATATATATATATATATAGATATATACACACTCCAAATACTACTACGGATACGAGAGACGAAATCTAATCTTATAAGAGATTCTCAAAGTTGTCCTATACATTTTCCCTTTGTCTTGGGAAGGAAAGTGCCTGTCTCTTGGGAACAATGAAGGACAAAACAAGATCACTTAAATTTCAATTTGGTCCTTCCAGACAGCGCCATCTGCTGTTCGAGTATTTAAGGGGACTCGAGCCAAACCCTCCTTGCATTACTGAATAGATCCCGTCCTTCTCCAAAGGCTCCTCTCTCTCTCTCTCTCTCTCTCTCTCTCTCTCTCTCTCTCTCTCTCTCTGATCCACAAACTGACATCGTTCATCAGTCTCTCTCTCCATCTCTCTCTCTGATCCACAAACTGACGCCATTAGTCAGTCGCCCTCTCTCTCTCTCTCTCTCTCTCTCTCTCTCTCTCTCTCTCTCTCTCTCTCTCTCTCTCCATAGATTGATATTAATGCTGTAAACAAGACTCACTCACTCTACCTCACACACAAACATCCATAGCTTGATCTTGATACATGCCTGTATAAAACTTGACACACGAACACTCTCTCTCTCTCTCTCTCTCTCTCTCTCTCTCTCTCTCTCTCTCTCTCTCTCTCTCTCTCGATATCTGTAACAACAGGTAAATAGACAAGCCAGGGAAATATCTGTGAATTAAACCAACTCAGATGTTTTCATTTTTCTTCATTACATAATCTGTATCTATTGTAGCGTCTTCAATTCATGTGTTCGCTCAGCAATTTCTACTGACAATAAGCATATGAATTATTATCATTATTCAGAAGATGAACCCTGTTCACACGGAACAAGCCCACAGGGGCACTGACTTGAAATTCAAGCTTCCAAAGAATATGATGGTGTTCATTAGAAAGAAGTAACAGAAGGTAACGGGAAATACAGAAAGAAAAGATCGCTCATTAAAAAGAAAAATTTAATTAATACATCAGTAAATAAACAGACGAAAATGTAGGTAAACTATTAAAATGCAAGGAGAGTTGAATTAAATGGGTAGTAAAGCATTGCATCTTTGCTTGAACTTTTGAAGTACCAACTGCGCGACATCCTCAGGGGGACTGTACCACGGTCCAACGGTGTGAGGAATAAAAGACCTCTGGAACTGAGTTCTACTAGGATTCGTAGAAGCAGCGAAAATTTTGAATTTCATGCAATTTTATTTCTCTAAAAGACTGTTCATCGTCTCTTCTGGTGTTAAATAACGCCAGCCATGACATCATCAATTCCGTCAAAATTTTATTGCCGTATCACGAAAAGTAAAATTTAATTCATTCATTTCACTTGCACTAACTACCCTCCCGTGCTCCAAAACTCTTTAACTCTTCTTAAACTTGCTTGCAGTTAATTACTTTCCCCAAAATGCTTTCTAAATATACTAAGTTGGTCTCCTCTCCGCTTTCGCTTTAAAGGTGGATAGATTGCTTGTTATCAAGCACACCTGTTGCTATTGCTACGCTCACGCGGGAGAATTCGCGTACTCTGTTTTCAGAATGATTTAGCATTTCGTTTGTACCAATGGTTTTATACTTTTCGGATTTTTTGCGCGCCCTGTAACTTACGCAATTTATTTTTTTATTATATATATATATATATATATATATATATATATATATATATATATATATATATATATATATATTATATACATATTATTAGTGCGTTTGTGTGTATGTGTAATAACAATAAAGAATAAATTGCAGAAGTTACAAGGCGTGCAAAAAAACGAAAAGTATAGAAGCATAAATATAAATTTATGTATGTATATTATATATATGTGTATATATATGTAAATGTATGAATATACATACACACACATATATATATATATATATATATATATATATATATATATATATATATATATATATATATATATATATATATATATATATGTCAATAAATAAAACCAAAGAAGAGTAAGATATGTGAGCGTACAAAGACAAATGCAAATATACGTTTTTAATATAATACGCTTTTCCACTCAAAAAGGCGGGGGTGGGTGGGGTTGGGCTGTTTACCTATTATCCGTATTATCCTTTCGAGTCCAGAAAAATTTAGTATGTATTGTTAAATAAAGAATAAGTGAAGAAAATGTAAAAATGCGAATATTTATTTTCCAAACGTTTTTATGTTCGTATGTACTGTCTTGCTACAATGTATATTATGAATTTCTACCACATTGTATCAGTCCTCTAAAGATGGCTTAGTTAGCAATAAACTAAGCCGACACTGGTCAAGATCTACAACCGTCTTTCATTTCTTCCCGATGGTGTTTTGATATAATTATATACATGCAAAATATATATATATATATATATATATATATATATATATATATATATATATATATATATATACATACATATATATATGTGATGTGTGTGTGTGTGTGCACACACACATATATATATATATATATATATATATATATATATATATATATATATATATATATATATATATATATATATATGTGTGTGTGTGTGTGTGTGTGTACCGTGGAGTGTCTACTCAGACGTTCGTATTTCAGTTATAATTCATCTCTCTCTCTCTCTCTCTCTCTCTCTCTCTCTCTCTCTCTCTCTCTCTCTCTCTCTCTCTCCCCGCGTGTGCATAATGGATGAGCTGTGAATGAGCCTTATCGGAAACCAGCTGTGATAGATGCTACCCACTCTCGTGACTACTCGTAAATTCCGCCTTTCACCGATAACCCCGAGGAACGGTGAAATTCTGAGTGGCTCTCGAGTATATATCAGTGATTTGATATCAGGTTCCTTCTCTTTTCGTCAGTTTTGCTGAGAGTAATTTGGTCATTTATTAATGAGGAAAATCGGTCATTTGAAGTCACTCCTGTCAGGTAATTATTAACGAACGTGGTTTTATTGGTGACGTCAATTTGCTATCATCAGGCCAGTGTTTTTAATGTGAATTGAAAATATATGGATATGAAATAACTTGCATCAATCAGCCATGTTCAACGGTGCTGCTGTTAGGAATTTCATATTAAAACATGACGATATCGCCAACTGTTCTATATGTCATGAGTGATAAGAACTGAGCAACAAAAGTTAAGATGGACGTTAAGTGCAGTTCATTGTAAATCAGAGAGAGAGAAAGAGAGAGAGAGAGAGAGAGAGAGAGAGAGAGAGAGAGAGAGAGAGAGAGAGAGAGAGAGAGAGAACAGCAAAAGTTAAAATGAATTTAAGTGCAAGAGTTCATTTTCAGAGAGAGAGAGAGAGAGAGAGAGAGAGAGAGAAGAGAGAACAAAAGTTAAGATGGACGTTAAGACATTAACTGCAGTTCATTGTGAGAGAAAGAGAGAGAGAGAGAGAGAGAGAGAGAGAGAGAGAGAGAGAGAAGAGAGCAACAAAAGTTAAAATGGATTTAAGTGCAGGAGTTCATTTTAAAAGAGAGAGAGAGAGAGAGAGAGAGAGAGAGAGAGAGAGAGAGAGAGAGAGAGAGAGAGAGAGAGGAACAAAAGTTAAGATGGACGTTAAGTGCAGTTCACTGTAAATGTGTGTGTGTGTGTGTGTATGAGAGAGAGGGAGAGGGAGAGGGAGAGGAGGGAGAGGGAGAGGAGGGAGAGAGAGAGAGGAGAGAGAGAGAGAGAGAGAGAGAGAGAGAGAGAGATACAGAGGGAGATAACATTTTTTATGTGAAAAGGTTGATGGTGATTAGTTTTCAAGAAAGCACAAGAGATTACGAAACTTAGCCTTTATGTTGAATGATCTCACTGGTAATAATCAGTTGACTGAAAGAAATAATTATCATACTAAGGAAACCGTCCACGTTGAAAAAGAAAAGAAAAGTGTTAAGGTGACATATAATGTTATAAATAATCAATAGGAACGAACATAATTCTGCACGCTTTTAGCCGTGAAGAAAATGAATGATTTTATAAAATCATATATACCAAATCATTACTTGGAAGCACTAAAATTTATACAATTTTCATAAAACTTCAACATTCATTGAACCACATTTTTCTTTGTAGCTTCCCAACGCAAGTGAACTGTCAAACATTTCTCTTATTTGTTTTTTTTGTTTGTTTGTTTGCAAATTCTCATTCAGCCGATGAATTCTCGACAAACTGCTGATCAGCGCCAGGTAAATTAAACAAAGCAGGTATCACTGAATCTATTTTTCAAGCATTTTTTAAAACTAATGCCTAAACAAATCAGGGATCACTAAATCTGTGCTTCTAGTATTTTTTTTAACAAGTAGCCACTATTGATGACGTAATATACGTCACCTTTAGTACGTGTTTGTAAACATGCCGCGTTAATGAACGCGCACGGCTTCAACTTTGCAAGAAAACATTCGATGAGTACGAAGCCTGACGCTTAAAAAATTGTAATGGCGACATCGGGTAATATATTGCCGTAAATTATTATTCATTTATCTATTATAGTCACGAAGCCTGGCGCTTAAAGAATAATACTGGCGGAATCAGCTTGAGATGTTACTATATATTATCATTCATTTAACTATTATAGTTACGAAGACTGACGCTCAATAAATAATAATGGCGACATCGGCTTAAAATAGCGCCATAAATTCACTTAACTACTGTAGTTTATATTTAGACGTGGTAAGAGGGAAGAGGGAAGAGGATTCCTAATCTTGGAAAAGCGTAATACTATGATCGTAGTTTAACGCAACGATCGACGAATTATCATCCCGTGAATTGAATAAATTATTATTATTATTCCGAAGATGAAGCCTATTCATATGGAACAAGCCCACCAAACGGGCCATTGACCTGAACTTCAAGTTTCCAAAGAATATGGTGTTCATTCGGAATATAATAATATTAATAATGTTCATTAAAAATAGCTCCTACATCATTTGCCATCCATACAATGACCTGTCGGGGTTACTTGTTAGTTAGCGCTGTAGTTCAGAATACTAGGAAACTCGTCGAACTGTTCGTCGAGGTAAAGCTCGATATTATGGGATAAACATGTCATAAACACGTCGCCAACTTATTACACACATATCCCAAACAAGCTGAACACAAGCCACATTCGATTAACCAGCAACTGCCAGATTAGCTCTCCACTTAATGTCGTTGACTTATTTTCAACTTGTTTGATATGTATAAGATAAGCTGATGACGTGTTTGTGACATGTTTTACTGCAGAGGGGACGAGCCCTTAGGTACAACTAAAAATGCTGTGAATTAAATACGTTCTTGTTCATTTCAAGGCATTTAGCTCTTAATATAACTTGACATTTATTATTTTAAAATTCATAATTCATTACTGTTCCCTAAAGAAAATGCCGAACATTATTTCATCTTTATTCTTTACACATAGTTCGGAATTCCAAATAACCGGTAGCTACCAACACTTGAAAAAAAAAAAGACTCAGGTGTAAGTAATAAAACTAAATTTAAGTTGAATGTTAATATTCGCTGAGAATTTTGGGAGCTTTGAAAGCAGTTCTGAATATCAAATCTACTTGTCTCTCCATTGTATTATAAAAACAACGTTAGCGATTCCTAAACGCATCAATGGTTCTGCCTAAAATGCAGTTCTTTCCATGACGACTGGTCGGAAAGTGCCTGTACCCGTTTTGAATATAAAACTGTAATTGGAGAAACGAAGTTATTGGCACAGG
Source organism: Macrobrachium rosenbergii (assembly GCF_040412425.1). Taxonomy (NCBI): domain Eukaryota; kingdom Metazoa; phylum Arthropoda; class Malacostraca; order Decapoda; family Palaemonidae; genus Macrobrachium; species Macrobrachium rosenbergii. The sequence goes on from NC_089746.1 coordinate 45,835,814, forward strand.
TAAAATTTAAAAAGTAATTCATTTACGAATTGCAAGCATTGCTTTCGAACTGTATTCATTAAGTATCAGCACCTTTCCTCAAACGTCTCATCAATTGGTTTTTAGAATTCCACAATCCCATTTTTTTCGCAATTTTCTCGATTTTTATGCGACATTTTTTCAGAAGGATTTTGACTGCGACCTCTCGCGCACCCAATTTCCGCACAGAAATTGAATGAAGTGGTTTATCCCCATCCCGCAAATTGGGAAGACATTACCTGGGCCACTAAATATGTTTATGAGATGGCCTCCCCGAGAACCCGACAAAAGGGGAGGAGGGAGAAAATGAATAAAGATGGGGAAGGAGACGTGATTGTGATGAGCGAAGGATGCGAAAAGGCTTTCCGATAGATTGTAATTATAACACAGAGAGAGAGAGAGAGAGAGAGAGAGAGAGAGAGAGAGAGAGAGAGAGAGAGAGAGAGAGAGAGAGAGACTGAGCACCTAGCGACAACGTCTTGGTGTTAGTTAAAAGACATGGTACACTAATGGATTTATTACAAAATTATACTATAGGATACCTATGTCTTCAACATAAATTTTAAAAAACTTATTAGCTATATATAGTTTTTTGAATCATTTATCAGTCATTAATCAGTTTTTTTTACATAATTTTAATGCCAAATCAACGCAACATATGCAGGACGCCAAATGAACTACGAGAGAAAGCTACAGACCGTCTATAAAATTCATGTTTTTTTTCCCTCCCGTCTGTAACAGACGGAGGGGAAAAAAAGCATGAATTTTACAGAGCATAAGAGTAAAACACGATTCACCAAAACTCCTCTTTGATTACGGTACAAAGTCTCTCCCAAGAAAGGAGCAAAAAAAAAAAACCCTCTTTTGAGAGTGATGCCGTTTTAAAATTCCAGTCTCTCTCTCTCTCTCTCTCTCTCTCTCTCTCTCTCTCTCTCTCTCTCTCTCTCTCTCTCTCTCTCTCTCTGCAAAGAATAGCCGAAGCGATTCTCGGGAGAAAATCACTTTTCAAAAATCGAATTCGCTAGACAAAGAGATAATTTTTAACTTATTTAACCTTTTCTCAGTTTACAATATAATGAACAAGAAGGGTCAGATAGGCATTGTATGGGAGTGAAAAATTTCATAAAGTCTCATAATAGCTCTAATATTTTAATGGAAAACTGGCATTGTGAGATATAAATATGATAATCTTTTATACTCTTTGAAATTTGTTACACCATATACAAGTGAACCATTGTACCAGAAGATTTTGCTAACCATAGCATTTTACATATTCATCTAGAAAACTTAAAAAAAAAAAATCATTTGTGTTTAGAATGAATATGGGTGTAATTTTAAATTCAAGCCTGTGACTCAGAAAATTCATCAGTCTGTAAGAAAAATACCAGAATAATGAAAGAGCTAAATTTTAAAAATTTGTTTTAAGAATGATAGACAGCTAAATAGCTGAAGTGAAAAAATAAAAGAGAAGCATTATCTTCCAAATAATAGGAGAGGTGATTCAGGAAACAGGAATACAGAATTAACGTGTTGAAGATGGGTTTTCGTGTGTATGTGCATAAATTGATACATCGCTTTTATTTAGTTAGAGTTAAATATTCCCGCTTTGTGACATACGCGTTTATACACCAATACCTACATGTGCATGCGTGCTTGTGTTGGTGGTGTGTATGAGTGTCTTCATAAAAATATGCATCCTGCACCTGTATGAAATTTCTTCTCGGGTATATCAATACACAGAGAACAGTTCTAAAAAGCCTTGGCCCAATATACATCTTTAAGTTTTTCCACAAAAGCAGCGAGCAGGAAGGAGAGCGGGATCTGTCGAAAAAAAAAAAAAGGACACATCCTCCGTTCAAAACTATTTGCGATAACGATAAGCCCTTGGAAATGAGACAGCCGTAAACTGTTTCTTTTCCATCTTTGAGATTGGATCGAGCGCTTGTTTTCTTCTTTTTTTTTTACTGAGTTTTTTTTTTGAAAGTTTGTCTTACCTATAAGAACTCCAAAATGCTTGTGAATGAAGCAAAAGACGAACGCTAGTGAATAAAGATGCACTATGTTGAAAGGCCCTTTCCACAGATGTTGTTAATTCGGGCTTAGAGCACCTGATTTATAAGTATTCCCTTAGACTGTGGGCTTTCATCACATGATCTATCCTAATGTAGTGACACTATGTATACATACATAATATATATATATATATATATATATATATATATATATATATATATAAATATATATATATATTATACATATATATATAATATATATATACATATATATATATTATATATATGCATATATATGTATATAAATAATTATACATACATACATACGTACACATATAAATGTTACAAATAAACACACATCATGATAGATTGGAATCAAACAATTATAAAGTGCAATCAGCATATTCGCGTAAGATCAAAGCAAGAAAAACTTCAAAGTAACAACACAATACTCATCCATAAAACTTCTCTATATACAGACAATGAAAAACCATGCAATTTACCCGCTAAACAGGCCCTCCATTACGAGACAATGTTAAATTATCTAAGGTCTCACGAATTGTTCGCGAGCCTTTTTGGCTCTTTTGTAAAGAATGCGAATTCCAGGAACAGGTTAACGGCTAAGATTGTTCTCCCTTATTGTATTCCATTCCATTTTTGAGGAGTTGCGTTTTCTTATCTGGATTTTTCTGTGTATTTTGTAGAGGAGAGCTGTGAGTGACTTTTTCGGTTGTCCAGAGAGAGAGAGAGAGAGAGAGAGAGAGAGAGAGAGAGAGAGAGAGAGAGAGAGAGAGAGAGAGAGAGAGAGTGTGTTAAGTAAACTAAATTTGGCCACCAAACATCCACCTTCATTAAACAAACATACTTCATTTATCTAAGCTTGTCTTATACATCAAGTCGGAACAATAATTACCAATAGTAAGATAGATGAGAAAACGTATATATAAATAACTCAACGAATAAAAAAAATATTTTGTACCTGGATGAAAAACTCCAGAAGATAAAAATCAACTAAGAAAAGAACACCATAATTATTAAGGGAAAATTGTAGTTTTTCCGGAAAAACACAGTTCCTCCATTAATGAGACAATGAGAAACTTTCTACTACCTCACAATTCCTTTCTGATTCTCTACTTTCGTTATTATACAATTCCAGGAATAATACTACAGCTGGAAGGGACTCTCCTTCTCCTTAGTAATTCCAGATTTGGAAAACTGTCCTTTCCCTTAATGAGTTTTTTTATTATCCGTTGCGGCGGAGAGAGAGAGAGAGAGAGAGAGAGAGAGAGAGAGAGAGAGAGAGAGAGAGAGAGAGAGTAGGGGAGGGTGACTGGAGAGAAATTAGGCTGGTCATTTTAGATTTTCCCCATTAATGAGAGAGAGAGAAAGAGAGAGAGAGAGACGTAGAGTTGGTTGGAGGAAAGTTAAGCTTGTAGTTTTACATTTTCTCAAATAATGAGAGAGAGAGAGAGAGAGAGAGAGAGAGAGTCTGGGAGGGTGGTTGGAGAGAAGTTACGCTGGTCATTTTAAATTTTCTCCAATAATGAGAGAGAGAGAGAGAGAGAGAGAGAGAGAGAGAGAGAGAGAGAGAGAGAGAGAGAGAGAGAGAATGTTTCGCGTATCGTTTCAGTCGCTTTCATCAAAGTTCAAAAGGAGATTCGTGTATCAAATAATTACACTTTTCTCTCAGTACTACTAATTTTTTGTTCTTTTCAGCCGTCTGCACTTGGGAACTTGCAACAGACCTTAGTTGTCATATGCAGGTGGCAATGGAGACCTACAGTAGAATTCAATAGGATGAATTAAATAACGATTTGAATTTAAGCTCATTTCCTGAATCCCATCGTTGAGTTCTTCAACGTGAGTTGACAAGTTGATGGCAGGTTGAAAGATTGAAAAGAAGCTTACCCCGGCTGAGTGAGAAGATGGAGGTAAGGAATAGAAGTGAGAGACAGAGAAGAGATAAAGTGAGATAGAAAGTGCTGCAGAATAGCAAAAAGCCTCTTGTTCTCTAACGTGCATTTAAAGCCTTTTTCTCAAAAAGTCTTTTTTTTTTTTTACAAAAACACCTATCAGTAAACTCAGCGCTGAGCTAATATTCTTTATAACTGAAACATGACATTAACCTTCGGCATTTGGCTAAAATGGGTTAGTCAGTTTGGTCTGTGAATTACTGAATGTATCGAATGGCTGTACGCATATTTTCATCTATTTTTTATATATATCTTTTCATTAATTCAATATTTCATTGCTTAGCCATCAGGTCTCTAACGCTTTTATTTATTTTTTTTTAACAGTAAAGCACAATGCTATTTCAGTCGCCCATTTCGGTATACTTGTTTAAAAGAAAAAAGAATACTGAGTACATTTACTTGCACGTTACTAAATTTCTCACGATATCACGATCTGGCCTGCTTCATGTTTTATTAAGAACTCTCCAATTTACCTCATGACTCGAAGCACCTGCAACGCAAGCCGATATTATTACTCATTAAAATGATATCATTTGACCACAAATGGTCTCAATTATTATCTCCAATATGAGCAATGGTGAATTTTAGAAAAGACTGTTAAGGAGAAGAGGAGATTATTATTTTCATATATGAGATAATGAACATTGCAGTTACACAACTGTCTGCAAGTGATTGTCAAAAATGAAGGAGAAGGATTTAAATAATATTGCCATTAAATCACGTCAAGAAAGGATATTAATTAAATATATAAGATTATGGGTATTATAATTACGCACGTGTGTACAAGTGTTGTAAAAGAAACAATGACAAAAATCAGAATAATTTTGGCATTAAACCTTGATTATATATTTAGTTAATTATCAAAAAATGTATACAGGTCAAAATAGTCTTTAACAATGATCTTATAATAAACTAACCTAATCTCATTTATAGAATAATATGCTATATCACACAATGCATGGCATGAACAGTAACTATATATCAGTGAAATGGAATTCACTGCAGTTTAGCATGGTGCAAAGAATTACATTATTTTAGCAACTTTTTTATTTCAATATATAAAATTCGTTACATTCGGCTCATTTCTGCTCATTTGACCCTTTCTTTGTTATTTTGCATATTCTTAACATACTGCAGTAAATCACAGTTGAGCAGCTTTCAAATGGTATCAAACTGAGGATCTTAGTATAAAAATAACTTTACTCACTTCAAAGAGAAAAATTGCTAAATATAAGGGCAGTCAGTGTGCAACAGGTGCATCGTGACCTACTGCTACACACATACACACACACACCCATATATATATATATATATATATATATATATATATATATATATATATATATATATATACATATACAGTTAGATAGATAGATTGATAGATAGATTACATATATATATACATTAAGGTATATATATATACATACATACATATGAATATAATATAAATGATTATGCAGTATGTGTGGGCGCGTGCGCGCGCGCGCGCGTGTGTGTGTGTGTATATCACCGCCAAGCTGAGAATAAGAGTAACTAACAAAATCATGACAAAAGCATATTGAGAACCAACTCGTTTATCCATTGTAACAAAATTCACCCAGATCTTCCACTCGCCTTTATCCACTTCCCAAGAGACCTACGTATTCGCCCCACGGTATCTCATTAATAGACTTAGACCGTTTTACTTTCTGCTGCAATAAACACTTTGAACATTAATACAGGTTTTTAAAGAACGCCCTCTTTGTAGCGAAGGAGTCTAATTCAACTGCTTTGTTACTCCGCCTCCTTTTTTCAGTTCCTTTGTCAGCAGCGAGATCCTTTACGAAGATGAGAGGTTCCTCCCGAAAAAAATTCACTCCTTTATCACCAAAGGGGGTCTAATGAGTCTCTGTTATCTTGCGATAGAACCAAATACTTTTTCCTATAATATAATTAACGTAACGGGAGTGCCACGGCTTCTTCATTAATTAGCCTTCACTTTACACACGGAATTCGTTAATACTGGCTGACTCTCTTCCGTCCTTCCTTGGAATTTTGGGCTTCCCTGTGACCCACTGCTTATACAACAACCTCCTAAAGCCTGTTGCAAGTTTCAATGATGAATATGAGGGGTTGTCGACAAACCTCAAAGGCGTTTGAAAATCATTGATAGACATGTATCTAAAACTTGACCAAAACACGTAAAATTTAGGTCTCGGCTTAATTCTGTTAAAAGAGGAGATTCTGGTGATATTTTACGAGCTAAAAATATTAGCAACTAATCATTTCACTCCAAACCAGTATCCAAAATTTATGAAAGTCTCACCTTCGAAATGCAGTCACCTTATAATAACAATAAGAGATACCATCAATATAAGTCAAGGAACAAAATTCTACAAAAAAATATATATATATTTATCCTAAATATAATCGTGAAAGTAACTATAATGGCTTTACAAGTAATGTAAAACTTCTTATAAATTACAGTACATTTCAAATCTTAAGGATGTTAACAAGGGAACCTCTTGGCTAACGTAATTTACTTTTTTTGTTTTTATGTGTGTAGTAAGCACTTGGAATCCGTATCTGCAACAAAGTAATACGGGTAATATTTCACAAAATCTTGCAAAAGTATCTCATGGAAAGATCTCCTCTCTCGGCAAATTCATAAAATAATTTCATTTTTAAAGTTCAAAGTGATATTTGACCCTGGATCGTCCATCTATATAAAATATATTTACAGGTGTTTCTACGCTCTAAGGTATAGTTAAGTTAACCGAAATTCCTGTTCAGGAATTAAACACAAACTGATGTACAATCCTGGATAGTCTTGGATCGTCCATCTACAAAAAGCGTATGCAGATAATTCTATTCTCTACGGTATACAGTTAAGTTATCCAAAATTCCTGTTCAGTAATTAAATACAAACTGATGAATGGTCCTGGATCGTAAATATTTGCAAAGTATACGCAGATGATTCTACTCTCTACGATATACAGTTAAGTTATCCACAATTCCCGTAACGCAAGAGAAGAAGAATTTGACGAAAACGGCCTCACAGAATGATGTTGGTAAACACAGCGGCGTTCGGTATTTGATCACCACATGAAAAAAATTCACAGTAAAAAAAATTCAGCTTTTTCATTTAGAGATTCCAAACTTCCCGGTATCCCAATGGTCAGATATTTCCCAGATTGCTCCATGGTAATGCTTTTGGAGTGGGGGTTGGAGTGGGGTTGGGGTGGGGGTGGGGTGTGGGTGTGGGGTGGGGTGGGGTGGAGGGGGTGGAAAGTTGGGGCGGCCAGGGTGGGTCATTCGTTTTCCTTCCTTATTATCTGGATTTAATGTCTGAATTCAATGATCATGAATGAATATCCTAAAAATTAGGGAAGGCAGGAAATTAAAATTTAAATGCCGCAAATATGGCCAGTGTTATTCCGCCATAAAGGATATGCTACATATGTGTATATTAATAAATTAATATATATATATATATATATATATATATATATATATATATATATATATATATATATATACACACACATATATGTATCTATATATGTACATATGTATTATATATGTGTACACACACATATATATACTTATTTATATATATAATATATATATATATATCTATATGTATCTATATATTATGTGTATATATGTATTATATATATATGTGTATATATTTATATACATACATACAGTATATATAATCTCCCATTTAAACTAATGAAGTTCCAAATTTTAATTTGATTTCTTTTTGCCTTTACCTCCAACCACGCCTCTTTTAATTTCACTCGGCGCATTTTAGCTAACTAATAATGTTGTCTCCATCTGCAAAGCGAGATGGTCCACTTCATTAAGTTTTACGTGAATGGGGTAGGGGGAACATAGGAGGGCTGAGAGAGAGAGAGAGAGAGAGAGAGAGAGAGAGAGAGAGAGAGAGAGAGAGAGAGAGAGAGAGAGAGAGAGTGGCATTAGTGCCTTAGCAGGATAAGATAACATAGTTTATTTTACCCCGTCGCACTCAAAAGAAAAAAAAAAATGAATCATGTAATGTTGTCCTAACCCCGAACCTTTCAATATGGTGTACACTGTAGAGTTGACTTTTATGAAATGCGGTTACGTTGAAATTATTTCTGTAAACTCAGTTGAATAAATGCTTCAGGTAGAGCGATAAACTTGACTTTTTTACCCTTTGCCTTAAAAA
>NC_089746.1:45846511-45851511 GCF_040412425.1 Macrobrachium rosenbergii
TGAAATATTAAAATCTTTCTAAGATATTAAAATCCATCTAAGACATTAAGATTTTTCTATGACATTAAAATCTTTCTAAGACATTAAAATCTTTCTAAGACATTAAAATATTTCTAGGATATTAAAATCTATCTAGGACATTAACATCTTTCTAGGATATTAAAGTCTTTCAAAAACATTAAGACCTCTTTAGGACACTAATATCTTTCTAAGATATTAAAATCTTTCTAAGATATTAAGATCTTTCTAGGATATTAAATTCTTTCATTAAAATCTTTCTAAGATATTAAAATCGTTTTAGGATACTAAAATCTTTCCCTAAAACACAAAAATACTTGTAAGATATTTAAATTTTTATTTGATAATAACATCTTTCTAAGACATTAAAATCTTTCTAAGACACTACATTCTTTCGAGACTTTAAAATCTTTCTAAGATATTACATTCTTTCGAGACATTAAAATCTTTCTAAGATATTAAAATCTTTCTAGGATATTAAAATCTTTCTAGGACATTAACATCTTTCTAGGATGTTAAAATCTTTCTAGGACATTAACATCTTTCTAGGATATTAAAATCTTTCAAAGACATTAAAACCTCTTCAGGACACTAAAATCTTTCTAAGACATTAAAACCTCTTCAAGACACTAAAATCTTTCTAAGATATTAAAATCTTTCTAAGACATTGAAACCTCTTTAGGACAATAAAATCTATCTAAGATATTGAAATCTTTCTAAATTCCGCCAGCTACTACCGCTATGTTGTTCGAAAAACTCCCACAAATAAAATCCGAATTTACGAAGCAAAAAGAAGAAAAGGCAGTAAGATCTGCTAATCTGTCACTTATATCTTGAAAAGCAGCACTAATACATTACGTCCTTTCTAATGGCCCTTGAGATTAAACAACCAGACGGGGTAATCCTTTTAACACGCGGGATCCCGCAAAGGATACATTTCGGGGTCATAAGTTCCCAAAATGGATTTCTCTTTCATGACCCAGGAATGATTCGACTCATCTCCCAGAGTGTGATTTGAGCAACAGCCCGTTGTTGATGAAGTAAAATTGAAAAAATGTTATATAAATTCTCCGAGAAACGAAATCTAACGGAAGTTACATTAGTTCCATTTCATAAAAATAAAAAAAATATGCAAAGGCTTATACAACAGCGATGAAACGTTCAAAGAATGAACAGGATGTGTGATCAAAGTCGAAAATATAAGCTATTTGTAAATGTTGAATTTGAAGAAAAAGAATTTGGGGAAAGAATACTTTCTAAATCTGAATTAAACCGTGCGGAAAAAAAATATGCAAAAAGAGACAACGATGGAAGCACGGTGAACATTCGTGTCGAAACCGGATATTTCTGAAACAGGCCCAAAAATATAGATAAAAACAAAACCTTTTATTTTGTATGCACGTCATTAATGGCACTGTCCACGAACATTTCTAACTGCTAGATTTTACCTAAAAGTTACAAGAAAAAACTCAAGCGTAGATTGTCAAACGACCCGACCGAAGGCACACTGCATACTAACGAGACCTCAGGCAACTTTGCAGATCCCAATGAAATATTTCGATGATGTCACCTCCGATATGTCTTTGACTTCTTAAACTTCTCGATGTCCTCGATGCCCGATACGCCTATCACTGCAAGCCTAGATTCCAGATGGGAAACAAATGAAGAATTCTACCCTACTTTCCGTTAGGGGATTCGAATTAGCGTCCGGTAGAGTCAAGGTGATTTCGCAGCCAATACCAGCATCTTTGCACAAACTATGCATCAAGTAATCATTGTTTTGTTGTAAAACTGAAGTGCACACGGGATCAGTTTTTGAGCTATAGCAATGTTTGACAGCATAATGCTATAAAGCGATGGGAAACCTGCTCGTGTGGAAACGCCTTTAGGGATTGGAATGAAAGTTCCAAGTACTATCAAGTCCAATTAATCGAAGAGTGACCTAAATAAAGAGAGAATTCAAATAACTGCGACACAGTGCCATGTAAGAGATAAAACTAGGGCATGCGCGATAATGCCTTCAGCTCTGAAGTCAAAAGATCGAAATGTATTGTAGAGCGGTACATCCCTTTTGGGGTATGGGACTAAGTCCCTACGAAGAACAGACTGATGTCTGCACTTTCGAAGAGTGGAACGACGATTGCAAGAATAATTACTGACAGAAAATACTCACAGACAAAGAGTAAGCCTTTTACATTTATACAATGATCTCAGAAAGTGAGAGTAATCATCACTAGAGATTCACCAGGAGAAGTGTTTATCTTAAAACGTTCCGCCAATATATGTGCAAAATAAAAAATGATTTTACCGTTTAGTCAATCGAATTAATTAATAAATACCTAACAAATCGTGGAAACTTTTTCTTCAGCAAAAGGGTGCTATCCAAAAACCTACTGAAAGTCCTCAACAATCTAGGTGTTGTTACGTCGATTTTAATAGGCATAAATCAATCATTTAGTTAAAATCCTTGTGTCAGCCACCCACGTGACCCCGTCCTCTCAACTTTTACAGCGCGTCGAAAACAGATTTCTATAATTTTCCAAACCTGACAAATAACAGAATACGGATAAACATTTCAAAGATGTACAAAAGAGAGTGAGGGAGAGGGAGAGATTTTATTTATCTCTGTACGCTGCTCGAGAGACAATGGCACATTCAGAATAACCAAAGTCATTTTGTTTGTATTTTCCCGTGACAAACAGATTCATCAGCGAGATCGAGTCTAATGAAACTGACATATAAGTGTACCACAGTAATGTCATTGAGCAGAATGGCCAGTACTAGAATTCTAACGATTTTGGAACTTTACAATGTTAAAATATGCAAAAACGATGTACACCAAAATATAACTCCATTATAGGGAAGGTTAACAGATATGTAGGCCTATTGTGTCTAGAAAATATTAATTCTACAAATAAATCAAGTAGAAGTCACAAGTCTTTACCCATTCGTCATTCAGATTAATCCATTAAAAACTAAGTTACCTGTTCTTGCGCATGCGTGAAGGTGACAATCGTTATGCACAACGAACTAGAGGGAAATATAGCCAGGTAAGAACATTATTGATGCATTCAGCAAAAGTTCCAAAAATGGCTTCTTTCAAGTATATCAGCAGGCAAATTTTGAGAGAGAGAGAGAGAGAGAGAGAGAGAGAGAGAGAGAGAGAGAGAGAGAGAGAGATAATCGTATAATTTGTGAATGGATTCACCCCACTGGAATGAGGATTACCTCGTCGAGGCCCTCCCGTTTTGATGGAATACATTTTGACAGAGCAATGAATACTTGCCTCTAGTTTGCTTTTCTTCTTCTTCTTCTTCTTCTTCTTCTTCTTCTTCTTCTTCTTCTTCTTCTTCTTCTTCTCTCTCTCTCTCTCTCTCTCCACCCTAGTTACGACTCACAGCAGTCAACTAACAACTGCTTACATTATTCACGGCTTAGGTCAACGAAGGCATAGTGAATTACTCGGGTCCCTCTCTATGCAAGCGGAGCTAACCTCCCTCTGCAGAGAGAGAGAGAGAGAGAGAGAGAGAGAGAGAGAGAGAGAGAGAGAGAGAGAGAGAGAGAGAGAAACCAACATAAGCTAGAGTTAAAATTTATCAAAGTATAGAGAGAGAGAGAGAGAGAGAGAGAGAGAGAGAGAGAGAGAGAGAGAGAGAGAGCAATATAAGCTAAAGTTCTCGGCGCACAAGCTTGCGGGAGAGTGAGAAACTTAAATTTCTCAAAGCATAATACGAGAGACTTAAATTTCTCAAAACATAATACGTGAGAGAGAGAGAGAGAGAGAGAGAGAGAGAGAGAGAGAGAGAGAGAGAGAGAGAGAGAGAGAGAGAGAGAGAGAGAGAGAGAGAGAGAGAGAGAGAGAGAGAGAGAGAGAGAGAGGGTTGAGACTACCAAGTGCCCTTGAATATTAATTCAGGACAAGACCTGTTCCCCAGATAGACTCAAAACTGGTTGCCCAGTCTTTAATGACTGGCGATATCCTGTGCTGAATCTGTAGCTAGATGTATGGAAAGGTGTGCATTGCCTGGAGAGAGAGAGAGAGAGCTGAATCTGTAGCTAGATATATGGAGAGCTGGGCACTGGAGAGAGAGAGAGAGAGAGAGAGAGAGAGAGAGAGAGAGAGAGAGAGAGAGAGAGAGAGAGAGAGAGAGAGAGAGAGAGAGAAATGCGTTGTTGTTATTAGAGGACTAAGACAACTAAGGGCAAAAAATAATTCCCCAGACACATTGGTCTATTAAATTACAGTCACAACATAAAAGTCACCCACATATTAACTACAAATCATCTACACGAAGTCAACAAGTTGGTCTACACTCTACGTTTATTCATTTCCTTTTCCGTTAACTAACACAAAGAATACAAACACAGCAATTTAAAGTGGAAAATGATATGGGCAGTCACTCCTACGGCCAATGTATAAATAATTAATTTTCCACCGAATTTATGACTGTCATTTGCACGTGCTGAAATCACACCTACGGTCCATTGTACCTTAAATCGTGATTTTCCATCGCAATTCTTCTCAATAGGAAAATGAACAATGAATTACTGATAGTCATAGTTTTTTTTCTTAAGTATTTTTTCGTTTTATTGGGGACTGATTCACGATGGTGAGTTAAACTTCATTGGGGTACTTGAATATTTTTATCCGTTTTTAATGACTTACCTATTGTTTCACTGTCAAGGACTTCGTTTCACTGATGCGATTATAACGTTGCTAACTGGATTATATACAATATATATATATATATATATATATATATATATTATATATAATATATATATATATATATATATATATATATATATATATATATATATATATATATATATATATATATATATATATATATATACTTTATATATATGTGAGAGTGTTTGTGTGATTGTGTGTAAGACGAAAATACAATTACAAACACAAATATAATAATAACACAGCTCCGCATCACTAGATTTCAACGAGAGAGAGAGAGAGAGAGAGA
>NC_089746.1:45856511-45859011 GCF_040412425.1 Macrobrachium rosenbergii
GAATCTCACTCGCTAACGTTGCTCTTTTATTAAGCCTATACTTTCAACACGAATTACTGTGTGCAAAAGACTACAGGCCTAGTCATAGGTTACGTTAATTGTGACATCCAGAAGAAAATGGAATCATTCAAAGTCACTTGTAAAGGTAGCCCTACAAGAGGCTAGCTGTCATAGAAAATAAAGAGAAAAACAATGAGGAAACGAGAAGAACAATAAAAACAAATTCCTTTTGTGTAAAAAAAAATTCATTAATAAGAATTATCTATTTGTGTCACAGATCACGTATCAAAACAGTATGAATATAGTAATATTTGACAGTAGTCTCAGAATCATTTTTCATGACAAAATTAGACCATTATGGTTAAGAAAAAGGTAATAAGAGAATTTTTCCATTGCCCAGTCGCCTTGCGTTCCCACAGCGATCTCTCTCTCTCTCTCTCTCTCTCTCTCTCTCTCTCTCTCTCTCTCTCTCTCTCTCTCTCTCTCAAAACAGTGCAGTCCATGTGAATGAGGCGAGTATGACAGCCTCATACGCCAACGTTATAAAGGCGTTGCCATGGTAACCTCATCTTCCTTTTTAATGTTATAAGTCTTTTTCAAGGACCCTCTGAATATATTTCCAACACCTTGTCACTAACTATTTCTGTCCTTGGGGGCTCATCCATGATTCTGCCATTAAAAGTATGGATGTGGTCACTACCGCTGGTTTTTTTTTCGCTGGAAACTCTCTCCGAGAGGGGAATCCGCGTAATGCTGAAAAAATGTATGACGTGGTTTTTTATATATATATATATATATATATATATATATATATATATATATATATATATATATATATATATATATATATATATATATATACACATATAGTGTGAGCATGTTTAACTACAGATTTTTAAAACGGGGTTTAATCTTATTTCTAGAGTGTAATAAATCATACAAACAAACAAAGACATTTGGAAGAACCGAAAAAGAAGATTGACCAAATCCTCGAAATAATAATAATAATAATAATAATAATAATAATAATAATAATAATAATAATAATAATAATAATAATATCTCTTAAGGAAGCAAGCATATCAAGGAAGCATCTTGCATGCGTGTAACCGGAACATATATATGATATGATTTTCCATTTCCGGGAAACGCGGAGCCGCCGCTAAACTCAATGCTTTCGTAATCATATAAGCGCTCAACATAATCGGGAAACTTCACAAGGCGACTGATCTAGATTACAGTCTTCGAACAGGTTTCAACCTTTTTCGTTTCCAAAATCTTTCTTGAAATGGCATCAGTCAAATTACTAGTTTCAAGTTCATCTCTCCCTAATAATAACAAGAATAAAGTGCCGGAAGTGGTGGCGATTAAATCGAATACAGGATTCTCTCTCTCTCTCTCATACCTTTTTTCTTTTTCCAACTTTGCATCGGTCATTCGATACGCTGAAGCAGCAGTAGTAAATTTTTTTTCAATATTAGAAAATTAAGAAATTGAAAATTTTAAGCTGATGAAGTAGTAGTAATAAAAAATTTTTAAAATATTACAAAATTAAAAAATTAAAAAGAAAACCTGCCTTGATCAAAATGAAGATCCAACATATTATTCTATTCTTCAAGCGACAGAGAGAGAGAGAGAGAGAGAGAGAGAGAGAGAGAGAGAGAGAGAGAGAGAGAGAGTGGGGGAATGATGAACCCGAATACTTTAAGATTTTAATCCCTTCGACTTCTCGATTTTCGAAATATTTTTCGTTCCCGGTGTCCTATAACCTTTGCAGCTACAAGGGAAATGTCTGACATTCCAAACATACACACACACACACACAAACATATAGAAAAAGAGAGAGAGAGAGAGAGAGAGAGAGAGAGAGAGAGAGAGAGAGAGAGAGAGAGAGAGAGAGAATTTCCAGGAAATTGTTGTAACACTACCCTACGGCATTTTACGTAGTCCTCTGTCTGCATCACACGATTCATATTTTTGTTTAAAAAACGTGAAAATCAGAGAATAATCCTTTAAAAGTAACGTTGCAAAAAGAGGAATTAATTTTTTCTGTACCCCCGTAAGGGGGGGGGGGAGTAGTGCCATCAGTGCACCACACGCGGTACCCTCAGGGTTCTTTGCAGCGTCCCTTCGGCCCCAAGCCGCAACCCCTTTCATACCTTTTGCTGAACCTCCGTTCATATTCTCTCACTTCATATTTTCTCCATCTTACTTTCCACCCTCTCATAATAATTGTTTAACAGTAAGCTGCGAGATTTTACTCTTTTTACACATTTAAAACTTCCTTCACTCTTAATTTCCCTTTCAGCGCTGAATGACCTCATAGGTCCCAGCGCTTGGCCTTTTGTCTAATTTTAATATTCCACCTCCAATTGTTTCAGTACATTTTCACAGTCTTTTCAAACCCGCAATAGCATAAAATTTATTGAAGCCGTTTTCAACATGGAAGATTTGTTTCCATATTCGCGGATTTTCTTGGAAAAAAAAATTCCAAGGCTTC
>NC_089746.1:45864011-45874011 GCF_040412425.1 Macrobrachium rosenbergii
TACGTAAGAAAAATTAAATTTACTGAAGTTTATTCAATAAACAAATGCCCTCTTTGACTTGATTCAAAGGAGATGAGCACACGTCGAAAGTCCTTTCAAAATGGCTACACCACACGACTTCGCCGTTCCTCAAATTCCCAGGCAAGCATAAAATGTTATTCGCTGGTTTCCCAGCATCATAAAAGATCAAAATAAAAGCCTCGGAATTCCTTCACTTTCCCAGTCTCCCAGATAAAACACGTCGCGGCAAAAAGTGGAATACATTTGCCCATTCTTTTTGAAGCGTCTTCCCTGGTAAATCTCCGACGACGGCGACGACGCCGGGCTCAAAAAGGGGAAAACAATTCAGATTTCTGTCACAAGAAGTATTGAGAGGAATCTGCCCCAGGGGCGTCTCCCTTCGTTACGCCCACGTGAAACCTTGCGTGAAATAGTGTTTTGTGTGTGTATGTGTATGTGCGTGTGTGTGAAGGCATGGATTTTGGATTATTCAGTGATGTTTGTGTGTGTGTCTGTAAAACATGGATTCATCAGTTTTTATATATATATATATATATATATATATATATATATATATATATATATATATATATATATATATATATATATATATATATACATATATATGTATGTATGTATGTATGTGTGTGTGTATGTGTGTATGTATATGTATATATATATATATATATATATATATATATATATATATATATATATATATATATATATACACAGTATATAATGTCTGTGTGCGTGTATTTATAATGAGGTAAAGTTAAACCCAATCCATCGAACCTGGGTCTCAATCTCACCATGTGAGTTGGTTGTCTTCATTTGTTTTTCATTGTGATCCGAGGCTTTGTAGTGACAAGCGTATCCAAAAAGTACATAGGAACAGGAAAGTTAAGTAGCCAATAAATTTATATTTATCCTCCTAACCTTAATCTTGTTAACCATTTGTTAACCATTTTTACTTGTTCTCGCGTATTTGCAACTAAGCTACATCAACTGCAAGAAACATTTGCAAGAATTTCCCAAGATACTTTCCCACCTTTCCCGGTCACTTTCCTTTTCCCACAAAATTGCTCTTGCATTTCCCATTCTGTCTTAGACTTCTCTCAACACTCATGGTCATGAAGACTTAACCCAGTTTTTCCAGACCTAATTTCGCACCAAACAAATCACTTCCAAATCTGCATAGTTTAAGAAAAGTTTAATCGTCATCATAAAAAGTTCTCTAACTTTTCTCGCCTATCTTCTAGTGATCTAATCTATACCTCCTCAATTCATAGGCTTTCTCAGGGTCATGTTATTACAAAATTCTCAAAAATCTTTTGCGAGTTATTTTTGATCCAAGAACCCTTTTATTTTCTTACACCTCTTGTATTTACCTATTAATCACCTTGTTATCCTCTTGCCTTCCTGATCAAATCTCAACCACATATCCTTCTTGACTGACTGTCCACTGTTATATTCTAGCAATTCGTATAATCGCACCAGTAACTTTTCCTCTTATAAAAAGGAACAACCATTCTTCATTTATTTCTTTGGAACAGTTCCCTACTCTACACCTACCTTACACATCTTGGTCAGTCTCTCATGTACACTGTCATCGCCATACTGCAACATCATCCTTAAAAACGCATCCCCTCTTGGCTTTCGTACATTTAATTTGATTTTACATTAACATCTTTCATTCTAGCATTATTCAGATCTTCCTCTCTTCTATTCTCTGCATTTTGTGGGCGCTTCTGTTCGCAAATATCATGCAATCCATCTATGCATTTTCATTTTAATAGTCAAACGAACGATGACAATATACAATTGTACATCCATCTTTCCGTCACAGTCGCGTTCAAAATCAAGGAATACGTATATGATCGTAAGTTTTAGAAATAATCAAAACTTTTCCACAAACATCTGATTTTGAATGGCTTTCCCTAAGCTTTCTATTAGAGGAACATAACGACGCCGAATATCAGAACACTAAATCGACCATTCCAATGAAAAGTTCAGAAGCCCCAGTGAATAATCTTCGGATCACAGCTCGTTCGTACTTCAATCTTTATCGACCCACGAGCCAGAAAATTAATCTCCTGTTTTCTGGTGGATGCTGAGATGCCAACGGTCGGAATGATTTGGCTGGTTCTCTTGTGAAAAAAATACTACATTTTAGGTGAATAATATTCAAGAATTGCAACAATGTTATTGAGAGGGATTATTTGTGGTGTTAAGTAAACAATGAATAGATGAACAGATGAACAGATACAGACAAAATGACTACATTATTATTATTATTATTATTATTATTATTATTATTATTATTATTATTATTATTATTATTATTCAAGAGATGAAGCCTATCCATAGGAAACAAGCCCACAGGGACCATAGACTTGAAATTCAAGCTTCCAAAGAATACGGTGTTCATTAGAAAGAAGAAACAGAAGGTAAAGGGAAACACAGAAAGAAGGGATCTCACTTATTAAAAAAGAAAAAATAAATAAAAAAATTAATAAACAGATAAAAATGTATCAAAATGCATGGAGAAGAGTATCAGGGTAGTAATGCATACAGATAGGAGTTGATAAATAGGTACAGACAAAACAACTGCATGCAAATACAGACAGAACTTAATGTCATTAGATTTAAACAGACATATCCTGTAAATATAGACAGGTAGATGGACAGACAGACTTCACAGCATTTAAGCAAAATTGTGACTCTTTTGGAAGTAAATACAGACAGACAGACAGACAGACAGATAAATACAGACAGACAGACAGACAGACAGACAGACAGACAGACAGACAGACTTCACAGCACAGAAGCAAAACAGCGACCCTGCTTGAAACCCCTGTTTGTTGGACCTCTCTTATCTACTACGTAAGCATACTAAACATCAAAATAAATAAGGTGCTCGGTTAACCAACTCCCACCTTGCCCCTCCCTACCCCCTCCACCTTAGACGGCATCGGCAACCTAATCCCCCATCTAAAAGCGTGACACTTGACACCGTTCCGTAAACCTCTTAGGAGAAATCGAGTCGCGTAAATCCTTACACTCTGTTCTTATTACATAAATGCTCAAGGAAGAGTTATCTCTATCAGTCAAGATTGTCGTTTCAGGGTCGGGTCAAAGCTGAAGCGAATGAATTGTTAATGTCCAAGCCATGACAAAACGCCCGATGACGTCATGTCGACAGCAGAATGAATTCGACAGACCACTGAGCAGCCCAAGGATTAGGCTTATTTTGCCTGGCTAAGAACCAATTGGTTACCTAGCAACAGGACCTACAGCTTATTTCCGAAAATTTAAGTGAAATAAATTCCTCTAATTCTTCATTGGCCGGCTGGAGACTCGAACTCGGGCCTAGCAGACTTAACCGAGACCACTCCAACGAGGAACTAACGAGGAACTAGAAGAATGAATTACCAGTGTAGAATGCCCGATGACGTCATATCGACAGAGGACTGAATTACCAATGTAGAACGCCCGATGACGTCATATCGACAGAAGGAATTACCACTGTAGAACGCCCGATGATGTCATATCGACAGAAGAATGAATTTTAGAACGCCGATGATGTCATATCGACAGAAGAATGCTACCACTGTAGAACCGATGAATATCGACAGAAGAATGAATTTACCGATGACGTCATATCGACAGAAGAATGAATTAACTGTAGAAGGACGTCATATCGACAGAAGAATGAATTATTGATGACGATATCGACAGAAGAATGAATTACCTGTAGAACGCCCGATTATATCGACGACCACTGAACGCCCGATGATGTTATCGACAGAAGAAGAATGAATTACCAATGTAGAACGCCCGATGACGTCATATGAAGAATGAATTACCACTGTAGAACGCCCGATGACGTCATATCGACAGAAGAATTCGATGATTCATATCGACAGAAGAATGAATTACCACTGTAGAACGCCCGATGACGTCATATCGACAGAAGAATGAATTACCACTGTAGAACGCCCGATGACGTCATATCGACAGAAGAATGAATTACCACTGTAGAACGCCCGATGACGTCATATCGACAGAAGAATGAATTACCACTGTAGAACGCCCGATGACGTCATATCGACAGAAGAATGAATTACCACTGTAGAACGCCCGATGACGTCATATCGACAGAAGAATGAATTACCACTGTAGAACGCCCGATGACGTCATATCGACAGAAGAATGAATTACTGTAGAACGCCCGATGACGTCATATCGACAGAAGAATGTAGAACGCCCGATGACGTCATATCGACAGAAGGAATTACCTGTAGAACGCCCGATGACGTCATATCGACAGAAGAATGAATTACCACTGTAGAACGCCCGATGACGTCATATCGACAGAAGAATGAATTACCACTGTAGAACGCCCGATGACGTCATATCGACAGATGATGACTGAATTACCAATGTAGAACGCCCGATGATGTCATATCGACAGAAGAATGAATTACCACTGTAGAACGCCCGATGACGTCATATCGACAGAAGAATGAATTACCACTGTAGAACGCCCGATGATGTCATATCGACAGAAGAATGAATTACCACTGTAGAACGCCCGATGATGTCATATCGACAGAAGAATGAATTACCAATGTAGAACGCCCGATGACGTCATATCGACAGAAGAATGAGAATGATGACGTCATACGACAGAAGAATGAATTACCACTGTAGAACGCCCGATGACGTCATATCGACAGAAGAATGAATTACCACTGTAGAACGCCCGATGACGTCATATCGACAGAAGAATGAATTACCAATGTAGAACGCCCGATGATGTCATATCGACAGACGAATGAATGACCATTGTAGAACGCCCGATGACGTCATATCGACAGAAGAATGAATGACCCATATAGAACGCCCGATGACGTCATACCGACAAAAATCACGCAAGGAAATAAGTTCCTCCTGCAACAGAAATGTTTCCGCTGTACAGGAATGCAAATAAATCTCCACTCATTGTTTCTGTGCGTTACAATAAAGATACAGCATTACATGCATGCTACAGGAAACGCAAATCAATAAACAATGGAATACATACCATTCATTTAAGCCAAAGGCCTAAAGCATTGAGACCTATGAGGTCATTCAACGCTGAAGGGGAAATTGAGAGCAAAAGGTTTAAAGGTGTGACAGGGGAGAAAACCTCCCAGTTGCACTAAGAAACAATTGCTAGAAAAGGGTGGAAAGTAAGACGGAAGAAATAATATGAATGGAGGTGCAGTAAAAAGAATGCAGCTATGGGCCGAAGGAACGTTGCAAAGAACCTTAAGTAATGTCTAGAGTTCACCGCGTGAGGTGCACTAACGGCACTTCCCTCCCCCGCCCCCAAAGGGGCAAATAAATAAACACTGTTTTGAATTCCCTCCCCACCCCCAAAAAACACACACAAAAACTGATAATGAACAAAACCATTAAATGAAGCATTGTGAAATCTCCCGTTTTGCATATAGGTCTAACGCTCGTTTTTGAGTCTTACACCTCTTCCGTAATCAACACGGATTTGATGAACATTGCCATTAAATGCCAGCACCTGTGGGGTTCGAGTAAAGAAAATAAAATAATTGACAGTGTTGTTCTTATCCTGATAACGGGTACATGAGCTTTCATTGTCAGTGCTATTTATAAAAGTTTAAAACATTTAATATTTTCTTTGCAAGTTTTTTTTTTATTGCGAGCGCTGGTTAAAGATTTATATTGCATGTCCCACATCAGTGACTTCTACTTATAATTCACGAGATATAAGTAAAGGAAAATGTATAATGACGCGCGATAAAAATGAAAAATGTATAAGAAAAATGTGTAAGAAAAATGTACAAGAACAACAACAACATGAAAATGTATAAGAACAACAACTTGAAAATTTATAAGAACATAAATTTATAAGAACAGCATGAAAATTTATAAGAACAACAACCATATTCATCAATCTTTTGACGTTCCATAGCATAAACACGCCTGTGACCGCGAGCTGTCGTTCCCGAGTAATAAATTATTTTTTTTTCTAGACTTGAACTACACTAAAGAACTTTAGAACCATTAGGCCTCTAAGGAGTCTTCGAGACCACTCGACGTTCAAAAGAAACTCCGACAAGGTGAGAAAACGCCTTAGACTAACAAAAACTCAGATGGTGTTCGGTTCAACGAACACCAGGTTACCGAACACCAGGTTCGAGAGAGGTGAACAAATATAAGTGATTGTCGAATAGAACTTGGCCTTATATATATATATATATATATATATATATATATATATATATATATATATATATATATATATATATATACATAATATATATATGCATATATGTATGCATTTATACTGTATATTTATATGCATATATATACAAGTGTATATATATATATATATATATATATATATATATATATCAGATTACGACCATCCAACATTAAATCATTTTCTGAAATGGCACTTTATTAAATATAATCTCTGTACTACACTCACTGTATTGCGAAAAAACAAAAGGTAATGTAGGCCTTTATACCACTCCTTCCCACGTAACGCCATTTCAGTAAAATGTCCCAGTCATTAAGAGCCTCATCCACCAACGTGAATTAGAAACTATAGACCCCCAGACACCGATTTGTACTCTGCCCATCCGTATTATAAAGAACTCATTAACTCCCTCTGTTGGCGTAAGGAAGATTGTGCCACTCCGTTACCTCTCATTAGGAGGTCAAATGAAATTACTCTTGTAACACAGAGACTTTGCCATATACGAAGAGGCATCACCCAGAGCGTCTAGTGTGTAACAAGAAGTTTGTGTACTATATGCTACATAATCACCCAATAAATACCTGTGGTGTTTCCTTGCCTACCCTGAGTGAAATCACACCCACACATACTAACTATATATATATATATATATATATATATATATATATATATATATATATATATATATATATATATATATGTGTGTGTGTGTGTGTGTGTGTGTGTGTGTGTGCGTGTGTATATGTGTGTTCTGAGTGTTGAAACACGGATGAGCCTAGTGTGCACAAAACTTTCCACAGTTGAGTCATTCCGCTACTCAGACAATCTTCCCCAGATACATTGCACCACTCACCACTACCTTCCGGTTACACCCACGCTTCCTGAATATTTAAGGAACATCAGTTACGACACTTCTGCCACGCCATCAACGTGACGTTTCTTTTCAGCTAAAGCCACTAACATCGTCTCTTACGTTACCAATCACAAACTTTGTATGACCGACGATATATATTTACACTTTGAACGAAGGTAGGTATCATAAGATTGGATCGACGTGCAAGTCGATAATATCTCAGGCCAACACTTTTCAAACTGTAGAGATGCTAAACAAACATGCGATTCTGATGACTTTAGGTTATAATTGTTCTTCCTTCAATATCCGAAGAGGGGACGGACACAATAATAAGAGGATCAAGACTAGTTCGAAAGGGGATTTCTCTTAATCTCTGCGCTGTGAAAACAGGAAATATATACCAAGAGAAAATAACTGTTTTCCGAAGGCAGAATACTGCAAAGAAAATACTTGTTGTAGGCAAATGGTTGGCTTGAACTGACCTTTGAAAATGTGAGGGGAATATGAGAATTTTAAATGTCAAAACTTGTCAGAGCAGATTGTCATTTAAAATAGCAATTCATCGTAAAATTGGCAATAGTATTTTTTTTATTGAATTCTACAAGTGTGTCTGAATCTTTGAATGCTGGGTTCGTTCGAGAAAGTACTTGGATTCATTTATGAAAAAAAATTGCAAAAAAATTACACACTGTCCACACAGAAAATGTTATTGCATATAAAAAAAATGAAATCTCCAATGAATAACTGAAAAGCCACCGAAAAAATATTTATCCCAACAGAGGAAAACTTGCAAGCATAATACGAATTAATTAAATGTCAGAATATCTCTGGTCTAATATAATGACTACTTAAAATAGCTAATCTGTTCCTTTTCTATAAAAAAAAACTAAAATGGTGACCCCTACATTAAGCAAAAAAATTCCGAACAACGACAGCCCAAGAAAACTACTAAAAGATGTTCTTGATGCTTTCAAACCGCATCTTCCAAGACAAGGTGATACATGTATAATTTCTCCATTACTACCCAAGTAAATTCCAATTAGGAATTCATGAGAATCCATATTCATGTAAATTCATATTAGCGCTGTGTTCTTGTCTGCAAGCTACCACCTGATACGCTGGTTCTCTCTTACGACAACTCTGAAAACTACTGATCGCTGTTATTTGTCGGGGAAGGGGGCGGAGGTAGGATACATGAAGTCTTCAGATTATGAAGACCGCAAAAAGATGAAAGGATTTAGCCCTGGTTATGCTAACTTGTGCTCATCTCAAGTTTTTCGTTATTTTTCAGGCAACATCGTCTTACCATACCATGAGGGCAACACTGTCTCATTTTTAGAGCGACATGTTTGCTATTAGCGCAATACTATCTCATTTTTAAAGCGATTTTACTGTATTGCAAGAGTAACAGTTCCGTTTTTAGAGTAACGTCACCGAATTTCTATGGAAAAATTTGGGTGCCCATTACATCACCTTATCCATTAATAGCCTGCAATTTTTCAAAGCCATTAATTTCAAAACTGAAATTGAAACATATGAAATGTAACGAGTAAGGCTAACAGGTTTCTTTCAGATCAACAAATGAAAACCACAAGATTTCTTAAAAAGTATTGGCGATCGTCTTTCCATGTAACATACAGAACTACATTTCGACGTTGGAACACTGAACACTAAACAATTACAGAGTGGAAAATAGACTTAACGCCAGTTTTCATTTGAAAAATAACCCTTGCCATCTTCATTTCCTATATTTTGAAACACGATCTCTGATCGCAACCAACCCTGAAACCAAACGGTAGACAAAACATAAAAAAATACCTATATTCATTTGTTATTTACACAATCATAAAGACCTATAAGAAGCATATCATGAGCTACATGAATCAAAATGAGTTTTGGTTTTGATGAAGATGAAACAAAATAACAAAAGTACAAAAAATAACGGTAACAACAACAGACGTTGAAAGAGGTAACAATAGTTATTCATTGCATTATTGTTTTCAAGTCATCCCTAGCGTTGTCCCTTGAGCAGAACCCACCGAATCACTAAATAAAACATACACAGACACATACACACATCACAGAGAAATAAAAAAAGAAACAAATTGCCCATAGCAATTAAAAGCTGTAACCCCAACGGTCTGTTCACGGTAATAATAGCCTCATTGTTTGGGAGAAAAATGGTCTATTCACTTCCTTTTTTTCCATTAATGAGTGCTTTTATTTAAGTTCTTCCCCCGCCCATACAAAATCCCTGCCTTTTCTCAGCTCCTTCCCCACCCCTCCCCCTCCCTCTCCTGGATAAAATTCCCTCCACCCCTTTTGTAAGCCACACATTGCTATATGCCTATAACCAAAAACGTTTCACGGGTATTATATTGTAGATGGCAACACTTCTGGTAACAGTGGCTTCGTTTCCTAACACAAACATATAGAATATCTATATTTATATATATATATATATGTATATATATATATATATATATATATATATATATATATATATATATATTTATATATATATATATATACAGTATATATATATACTATATATGTGTATATATATACTGTATATATATAATATATATAATATATATATATAAATATATATATACTGTATATATATATATATATATATATATATATATATATATATATATATATATATATAATGAGAAAATGCACAAACAATTAGTTTTATATAAAAAGGAACAAGCCGTTCAAACAGTCAGTTTATTAAGCCTAAGAGGTACATTACCATATATGGGATAATAATGATCTCACCTTATTTGAAGATGAACTGCAAGAGAGAGAGAGAGAGAGAGAGAGAGAGAGAGAGAAATGCATGAGAGTTCACCCGT
>NC_089746.1:45879011-45881511 GCF_040412425.1 Macrobrachium rosenbergii
AGTCTGTCCTGGGCTAACTCCTCAAGATCTCCCCAGCACTCGTCTCCTGCTTCCCGCCTCATTTCTTTAACCATGTCTCCTTTGGCCTACCTCTACGTCTTCTACCAAGGGCACCCCACCCTGGTGCACCTCGTACTATTCCCCGTGTTCTATACACATGGCCTAGCCACTTCCAGCGTGAGACTCTAACATACTCATCAACCGGCTGCACCCCCGTTACTTCTCTAATTCTGTTATTTGATATCCTATCACTCCAATTAATTCCTAACATTCTTCTGGGTGCCTTATTTTCAAATGCTAAGAATTTATTATCCGAAGTCAGTGTACTGTACCATCACGCATGCCCATAAATCAAAATACTCCCAACCATTTCCTTATAAATTTTGATTTATGTATGCACAGAAAAACTGCTATTACTCCAAATATTTTTAAGCATTCCCATTGCCTGATGAGCCTTCTTTAATCTTTCCATAAATTCTGTGATCAGTGAACCATCCTTACCTAAATAAGTGCCTAAACATTTAAACTTATCCACTTGCTTACAACCAAACCTTCAATTAGACAATCCTGTGCATTTTCAATATTCATATTCATGATTTCAGTTTTTCCACTATTAATAACCAAACCAACCTTTCGACCTTCTCTCACCAGACAATCAAACACACTCTGCATCTTTTCTGGTCCCTCGCAGATCAAAACCATATCATCAGCATAATCCAAGTCAAGAAGTTTCACATTTTCTCCCCAGAGTATACCTGCATCCGTTTCTCTTTTAGCCCTTTTCATAACGTAATCCACAACCAGTACAAACAACAGAGGAGACAGAATGCCACCCTGAATCACACCAGACTTGACTTCAATTGGATCACTCAAGCACCCATCAACCATCACTTTACAAGATGTGCCCTCATGTGCCTACACACACACACACACACACATGCATTATATATATATATATATATATATATATATATATATATATATATATATATATATATATATATATATATATATATATATGTGTGTGTGTGTGTGTGTGTGTGTGTGTATACATATATATATAATATATATACAGTATATCTATACATATATGATTGTGTGTTTGTGTGTGTACGTTGGTGTATATATATTAATTTTATAATAACTTGGAGAATAGTGTGTCGGCCACACGAGAAGAGGATCTGTTCATTGTACTAATTATTGAGCCATTTTGTCCTAGCATGAAGTATGAACCCACACGCTTGTGCAAAAACCGTGCTTACAATGTGAAAATTAATCATTAGTGGTTTTAAGTTGGTCTTTAAAATTTATAAGAACATTTTAATACATACTTTCAATTCCCCCTCAAAAGTCGTTCTACGCTGTCAATTCCAAGATAAATAGATTATTATGTATTACAAAGTGAAAATGCATTAAATCACTCAGCCAGTATTAACAATGGACTAAATCAATGGGTATAAATTCTGTAAATAACAAAGTACTGCAGCTCCTCAATCCAAAATGTTCCATTATGAAGAAAAAGCAATTCCTGGTGTTGATATAAGAACAAGACAATTCATGTTCTAGATACTTGGACTGAAGCCGTACCATAACTGAGTGGACATTTCCATCCATTTTCCGGATTTCTAAAAAGATCGCAATCCATGTTATGAATTCTAAAACAAAATATTCTGAATGCTAAATTCTGGAACAACTTAACCCATATCCTGAATTTTCTGCTTTTCATCGGAGGGTTCTTCCAGTTCTTCTCTATTTGTGAGTTAGGATGATTTCCACTTTGAAACACTATTCAACTTCAAACAAACATATGCCCCGTAGGAAGGTCGTTAGTGCACTTCAGTGGTGCACTGTAGGCATTACTTTAGGTAATTTACAGCATACCTTCGACCTAGGTGTACCCACTTTGTAATCTTTTACTTTACCTCCGTTCTCACTTTTCTTTCATCTTGCCGTCCAGCCACTCCAATTCCTTTTCACTTTGAGCACTGAATGGCTGAAATTGCCTTATGGAATATAGAATTTAGGCCAAAAGCCTAGCACTAGGACCTATGAGGTCATTCAGCACTGAAAGGGAAATTGAGGGTAGAAAGGTTTGAAAGGTGTAACAGGAGGAAAACCTCACAGTTGCACTATGAAACAATTGTTAGGAGAGGGTGGATAGCAAGATGGAAGAAAATGGAGTACAGTAAAAGGAATGAAAGGGGTTGCAGCTAGGGGCCGAAGGGACGCTGAAAAGAACCTTAAGTAATGCCTACAGTGCACCGTGTGAGGTGCACTGACGGCACTAAACCCCCCTACGGGGCTTTGCCTTGCAGCCAAATTTTCATATCTCTTATATATCTCAAACACATATATTCAAAAGATGGCTAGTCTACACATCGAACATTCTCTTCTAACGAGGCTGGTTTGTGATCCGTGCCTAACTTCAGTTATATAGCACTATGTTCGTTGTCAGGTCTGTTGCTTATAACCCATACTATCAGCTGTTACATCCCTATTA
>NC_089746.1:45884011-45901511 GCF_040412425.1 Macrobrachium rosenbergii
ATATCAGTGAGAGAGAGAGAGAGAGAGAGAGAGAGAGAGAGAGAGAGAGAGAGAGAGAGAGAGAGTCATTAACATCATCTATGAACGCCGCAGATTAATTTTATGCGGATATTAAATATTTGCCTCTCGGTTGCTAAGATCATTATCAGGTCATAGCAGTACTTTTCGTTATACAAGTTACACAGATATATATATATATATATATATATATATATATATATATATATATATATATATATATATATATATATATATACATATATATATATATATATATATATATATATATATAAAATATGTATGTATATACTGCATATATATTTATAATGTAATATATCTATTCAATATATATATATATATATGTATGTATGAATGTATGCATATACATATTCAAGTAACTCTTTAAATAAAAACTCCATTAGGACTGCATTTGATTTGCCTTATTAGTAATTATAGCAGTTTGAGCTGGCCTTATGCCAGCATGGGCTCCTGCCCCTAAAGCTGCCCGTAATTATATAGCTGTAACACACCAAGGGCAAGCTTTAAGGGAGCCGTTGCAAACCCCTCGTATTACTACTACTATTACTACTACTACTACTACCTTTGCCAAGAGAAAGGGTACAGATTTAGTTTAGTTTATCTTCTAGATTACAACATATGAAGTGGACGGTTAAGTTCATACTGAAAAAAAAATTGTGGACTGAACGAATTCTATAAAATCAAACTGGAACTAAGAATGCAAAAAAAAAAAATTCTGATAATATTTTTGTTGTAAAAATGCTATGCTGCAACAAAATGCTCCCGTTCCTCCGTTGGGCAGATTTAAAAATATCAAAAATTATTTATACACTGTAAACGGGCCAAAACCTTTTAAACAGTGAAGTTTCATATCGATTCGCCGTCATTTCAGTGTCTGATCACTACCTCCTTCATTGAATACATTTTCCCAGTTAAAATACACGAATATACATTACAATGATATTTATGACAGCAATGATCCTTGTGCATGTTCCTGTTAAGGCAAGATAACAAAGGACGGTTATTCATGTCTTTTAGATTCAAGACCTTAGACTGCATTCAGCAGCAAGAAATTTGAACGAGATTCAGAAAATTCTCGAACAAGACGAAAGGTGGTCGTTTTCAACCAGTTATTTCTTTTTCAAAAGAGAGAGAGAGAGAGAGAGAGAGAGAGAGAGAGAGAGAGAGAGAGAGAGAGAGAGAGAACGATTATAATCATTTCGTGGACCCAACAAACATCGCTATCCAATGAGGCTTAAACCTACAACAGAGAGCGTAATATGTCTCACAATAATTTACATCTCTTAATTTTCAGATTACGACATTTTCCTCCCCATTTCCATTCTCTTCACTCTTCAGCTACCAGTTTCATATATCGATCTTTCCTCCTCCTCCTCCCTCCTCCTCCTCCTCCTCCTCCTTCCCCTATTTCCTTTCCGCAATCTCTTCTGCAGGCCAATCACCCGGCTTTATTACTACTTTTTACCTTTTTTTTATTTAAGACTTGCAACCCCTAGTTTTATCCTTAATCGTATGTTACTACCCAATTCCTTTCTCTCCTTTAAACTAAAACCCAGTTATCCCGTAAGAGGTAGTGCCGTCAGTGTACCTCACGAGGTGCACTGTAGGCATTACTTAAGGTTCTCTGCAGCGTCCTCGGGCCCTAGTTGCAACCCCTTTCATTCCTTTTACTGTACCTCCGTTCATATTCTCTTTCTTACATCCTACTTTCCTCCCTCTCTTAACAATTGCTTCAACATAATTTTCAGCGCTGAATGACCTCATAGGTCCCAGAGCTTGGTCTTTGGTCCAATTCCAATTCCACTTCCAAAAAAACCAGCTTAGCCTCGCTTTGTATGCTATGAAACAATAAAAGAAATGCAGAGAGATACAAAAGTTTGATGTTATAATTGAACAATGGTCGTTCTAAGCAGCACTCTGATTGCATTTGCTTGAGAAACATATTCTACTATACTGTACATGCTGACCTGAATTTCGAAGAACGTGATTATTTATATATTCATATATATATATATATATATATATATATATATATATATATATATATATATATATATATATACTGTATATACATATATATATATATATATATATATATATATATATATATGTATATATATATACACATACATATATATACATATATAATATATATTCATAATACGCATATATATATATATATATATATATATATATATATATATATATATATATAATATATATACATATATATATACATATAATATAAATATGTATGTGTATAACTGAACCACGAAAATATGGAACGTGATGAATATTATAAATAAAGACAAAATCCACGAAGGAAAGAGAAACAATGGAGTGCTGCAAGGCCTTTCGATTTCTACAGTATGCAGCGCAAATACAGACACAATATCAACAAGTCTTCAATGCGGAAAGTAGATGATCGCTAGTCTAAATGTTAATATTATGCCAGTCTCCCTTGCTAAATTATCATTTAGTCAATATACCCTTCTCATGAGTTTACACAGGAGAACACCGTTGTTAGAGTAAAGATTGGTAAGGGGTAACATTATAAAATGGAGAATACACATACATACATATACATATATATACATATATATATATATATATATATATATATATATATATATATATATATATAAGTTAAAAGTTAAAGTCCTCCTGGGCCTCTGTAGGCTCATATATATATATATGATCAATATACATGTATATAATTATGTATATATATACATATATATTATATATATATACATAAATATATACATATATATATATATATATATATATATATATATATATATATATATATATATATATATATATATATATATATATATATATATTATATTATATTATATGGATTGGTGGTCTTCTCATGAACAAGTGGGCACACATTACATTTTGAGGTAGAGGCATATAACTTAGGCACGTTTCATTAAACCACATTATGACTCAGTTGCACTGAGCTTTAAATTACGTACTAAGCAATGAGGGGGTGGGGTTTGCATCTTCACTCCAGTATAACGGCAAGGCCTACCAGAGCCGTTGCTTAAAAACGGAAAGATTATATATATATATATATATATATATATATATATATATATATATATATATATATATATTTATATATATATTATATACAGTATATATGTATATAAATGCATATATGTATTCATATACATATATTTATACATATATATTATATACAGTATACACATGTATGTATATTATACATATACATACATACATGTATGTATAAGCATTAAGCTACAAAATTCCTTTAATATCCAATCCGCTTTACCTTGAAAATAATTATATTTTCATATATGTTATTCGAAGGGAATTTTTTTAGTTGATATTAAAGGACATTTGTAGCTTAATGCTTGTATATGAATCTCGGGGATGTGATAAAATTCACATGTGTGTATATATATATATATATATATATATATATATATATATATATATATATATATATATATATATATATATATATATATATATATATATATATATATATATATATATATATATATATATATATATATGGGGCCGGAGTGTATACACTAAACAAGAAACAGAAAGGAAGAAAGGAGGAATGGGCAATGCAGATATCTTAACTGCGCCCTGTAAAGGATAAAGCTTAGTGAAGACACCACCTGCAGCGACCGTGAGATGCAGAACATACCTGCGCACACGAATGTTCATGCAAGCCAGTACGTTTCATAAGAGCGTTATCGTGGTCTTCATTCTGCACTGCGGAGATAATCTTTAAAATCCTGATGGACTAACGTCCTTGTAAAAATACCCCCGAGATAATTTAAAAATAAACCTTCGTCTCAGGAGAAAGGCAGAGAGTGGGGAAAATGTCTACAATCCTGTAATCATTCCCCATGTGATGACGCGTATTACAGCTGCGTCTTTGACCGAGGGATAATACCAGGGTCCTATCATTAATGTCTTTCAGTAATTACTGTCGAAAGAGATTGCTGGACAGAGACTGATGAAAGCAAATATCGTTCACAGTTTTACTGGAAATTTATAGTTTATATAAATATACATATAGATATATATGGGTAAGCTTTATTAGATGGAATTCTATAACGACAACAAATATTTTATAGTTATATGTATGTATGTACGTATGTATGTATGGATATGTATATATGAATGTATATATATGTATGCATGTATATACATACATACATTATATATATATATATATATATATATATATATATATATATATATATATATATATATACGACATATATAAAATGTACAACCTATATTCTCCCTTGTACCTAACACATCATCTGTCATTTTTCACAGTTTACGGAAGCCACTGAAATACCAATTCGTTAAGTCATAAGAAGAAACACTGACATGAGTAACATGAAGATTTTTGCCTATATACTGATTCGCAAAACTTTGGGCTCTTCCAACACTGCACCACAAAAGCCTCTGGGTTCATGGTTTGGACAGTCTTGAAACTGTACTGCATGAAAGTGGCTCCATATTAATGTGGCAAAGTGTAGCCCTATTCCTCTTGAAAATATCTCAAGAAATTTTTCCTGCATATTTCTTATGTCACACTCTGACATGGGCCAATGTTGGAGAGAATCTGAATCTACGTTACTTAAGGAGCTTCACGAAAGTTTTGTCTTTCCTCTGTAAGTGATTCCAACCCTATTAAAGAAAATCTAGTACTCGCGTACCTTCCCCTGGAAAAGGAAGCTGAATCTCACATCCAAAGATACTTTATGCTATGTTAGATTCGATTCAGCGGTTCCGGAATTATCGAAAATGTGAAAAGTTTACGCCATGCATACGTATACATACATACATACGGAAGGGCTGCCGGACCAATTTCGATCAGAAAAACTCACCCGCCTTCAGCTCAGGTGAGCCAGAAAGTACACTGAGAGAGAGAGAGAGAGAGAGAGAGAGAGAGAGAGAGAGAGAGAGAGAGAGAGAGAGAGAGAGCATATTAATAGTTCTCATTATACAGCCTCCTCCTTTCATCCAGGTATTGAATATTTGACCCTTCGGTCGCTAGGACTATGATTATACTCAAATAAGGTGCAAGGGTGTAGAAATCAAATCGGCACGTTTCACATTCATGAAGTTCATTACATGCAGTACATCATACACGCCATTTGGTATTACAACAGAATCATTTACATGGTATCTTGCTAAGGTTCAGCGTATGTACTGCTGTTTACTTCAATTATTTCAGAGTAACCAACTAAATACAATTTTCTTGGCAGCTGTAAGTTCCGGCCCTTATTAAAGATAATTATTAGCAATTTCTTGAAGGACGTATCGCATATTTCTGGTTTTAATGACCCTAGGTCAGAGGTTATTGACCTGGATTCACCAGCGCGGTCAATACATATCTGGTGGTCAGTTGACTCGGGTGCAGAATATTATGGGCTTGCAACTTTATCTAAAAATACTTGATGAAAACCAGATTTATTCCATCTTGGAACCAACTCCTTTTAGGGGAAAAGATGTATGATGAAGGAAAAATATATTTACCAATATATCTGTAAATATATTTACACGAATAACACAAGCATTTCATGAGCCCTGTTACAAACAGAATAGAGACGTTAATTAATGAATCTGCACGACCTTTAAGCAAGGAGCAAAAGACCGCTACTGCCTTGCCTGGGTTAATAAGTCGTTCGATCTCGATTCGCCGACCAGTTTCTGCATACAGAGCTTTCTTCCCTCCAAACACCCAATTAGCTGGCATTCCCCTCTCCCCTTTGCCCTTCCCATAACCTCTTTCCTAGGTCAGTCACCTGCTATTCTTCTTCTTCCCTTGTCAGGCTTTCCTTCTGGTTATTCTAAACATGTAGGAGAGGTTAGACTCCCCTACCCAAATCCCAGGTCCCTCACACCCGACCCCCAATCAACCATGGACATGCTGCCCTTCCTTCCAGAACGGCCAACCCCCAACCTTCCCACCCAGCCCCCCTTCCCCGGTCTCCTCTCCCTCCCAGATGGCCATTAGTGCGATTACCAAACCGGCGTATCTTCCCTCCCCTCCGTGCGTCACAATGAAAGTGGTCAAGTACGAGGAAGACAAGTAGAAAAGATGCAATAATTGCACGGTGCTAGAATGCAAAGACGAACTTTCAAAGCTCCTGCGCAGATATTCGAGAATTTTGTGTAACAGGAAGTCCAACAAACAGGTAGATTGA
Source organism: Macrobrachium rosenbergii (assembly GCF_040412425.1). NCBI lineage: Eukaryota > Metazoa > Arthropoda > Malacostraca > Decapoda > Palaemonidae > Macrobrachium > Macrobrachium rosenbergii. The sequence continues at coordinate 45,890,266 of NC_089746.1, forward strand.
TATTTTCATGAAAGTCATTGAAAAGCAAAACAATAACATTATCCTTTATTTATTCACGAGGGTGTCAAGCATCTATCTAATTGTGGGTTTCAAGTGCTTTTGCTCAAATCCACTGCATCCGCAGTCATAATTCGCGAATTCTCAGGTACAGGTTGGCGTGCGACTTCGTACACCAGAGAACAAGTACAATGCAAACCAGGAGTCAAAACGAAGCGCTGATGATCGCAGGTAAATATGCTAATGTTATGCCAGAGTTTCCCTCCGTGAATTACCATCTGATCAATATTCCATTCACTTGACGTTCACATGAAAGTGAACCCTCTCTGATATAATATATATATATATATATATATATATATATATATATATATATATATATATATATATATATATATATATATTATATAATTAAAAAAAATATATATATATATACATATGTCAATATATTCCACAGGAGAAAAGAGAATAAAACACTCTAATCTCTCGATAATTTCGCCTTCCACCAGGCCTCTTCAACAGCTTTATTACAACTAAGCAGAATGAGTACATACATAAAAATCACAAACATTGTTGTAATAAAGCTCTTGAAATTATCGAACTACTAGAGTGTTTTATTCTCTTTTCTCCTGTGGACTGTATTGACATATATCTTCGTGGTATGAAGATTTATATATATATATATATATATATATATATATATATATATATATGTATGTATGTATGTATGTATGTATGTATGTATATATATATATATATATATATATATATATATATATATATATATATATATATATATATATATATATATTATATATATACAGTATATATATTACATATACATATATACAAATTCATTCAAGACTGGACAGAAGGAGATGGTAAAAACTGGCTAATTATCTTCCATGTAAAGTAAAACTAAGATGAAAGAGTAAAACAGCAAATGCGTGACTGTGCGAGAGAGCAAAAGTTTGCGCATGCGCGTGTTAGCAGGAAATAAGGTCTTAATTCTGCAATGCGGTGATTGCCATGAAAATCCTGATTGATTAACATCGGCGTTAATAAACAGGAAAACTTCTTTCTTCATAAACCATCAAAGGAGGAAAGGAAAAGATAAGTAAATGAAAAATTCAAGTTCATTGCAACAGATAGTTTGCGATAGTGTATCGTCACTGACCGCATATTTACAGCCAGGGGCTATCACTAATGTTATTCCAGTACCAATATCGCAATGAAAACGGTTCAGTACCTTCATTAAAATCTTTAAAAATGCCAATATGAAGATACAATAATATTGATAATAAAAATACCAATAACCGAGGAAATACAAAAGTTGAAAAAATTTTACATTTTAATAATGGTTCCTTTGCTTAATGTATATATACATACATGTACTACTTTTTCTAAGCACGAAATTCAAAATAATCATCACATCACACTCATCATAGCTGTAACATCGTCAGGGTAATGATTCATCAACCCAGTAGAACGTACTTAGACGAAGCATTACTGTTATTTATGCAGTGACATTTTCATAGCCAACTACTCCATTATTTATTTAACACGCTCCACTTTGTACTGATCACTTGGTCCCCTACAATGCAAAGCAGTGCTGGTTGAATGTTCAGTCTCCGTGACCTGAAAAGCATTTCCACTCAGAATGCTGGGATGAGGATGGCAGTTATCTCCTTTCCGTAGTTCTCCAAGAAAAATTTTTTCTTAATCCAACATTACATTAAACTTTGTTTTATGATGAAAATGCCCTTGCCTTTTCAACAATTAATGTTATATAAGAAATTGCTTAGTCCAATCTTATCTTCCCCACGCACCAAGGCTATGAATTATTTACTCCCTATTTTTTTCTTATACACCTATAAACTATTCTTAAAGAATAGTTTCCCTATTAGGTCTTTTTGCCATCTTCTAATCGCTAAAACTTATTTTTGTGGCTCTCATACCAATGGAATTTGAGCATTCCAGGCATGCTAGATCAATATATTCCGTAACTTGAATTTAGGGGGAGTTTTCCTCTATGAAGAGAAATTCAAACATTCTGAACAGTACATTTAACTTCAAGTTTCCATAGATCTATAACTCAATCAAGTTCCATATGCACACCCACCCCAATAAACATCTGGTCTAAATTCTGAAATATTCCTTTGGGGAACTGGGCAACATGCTGCCTGACACTTTCTCGTCCTTTTCTCAATGTTATTTACAGATTCAACAACCACCACTAATCTTTGGCCTTCAATCATTTAAAACCAATAGCGCCATTCTACCATTTAAAAATACTAATGTACTGTCAATCACTTCCAATACCAACAGAAAACGTTCTTCCCATGTCACTGTAGTTTAGTCATATATCCTTCAAGCCACTGGAGGACCTTTCAGAGATCTTGGTAGCCCTTAAGTACTGTACAGTGTCTTGCATAATTCTGTGTTACCCAGACTTCCTGCTTGTGCCCTGAAAAATCTCTAGGAAACTCAACAACTTTCCTGTTTGTACTTTCAAAAAGACTATATGAACAATTTCCTGCTTGTGCTTTGAAAAATCTCTAGGAAACCCAACAAATTTCCTGCTTGTTCTATGAAAAGTCTCTAGGTAACAAATTTCCTACTTGTGATTTGAAAAATCCCTAGGAAACTCAAACATATTTCCTGCATGTATTTTGAAGTCTCTAGGAAACAAATTTCCTGCTTGTTCTTTGACAAATTTCTAGGAAACTCAACAAACTTCCTGCTGGCGTCTGGAAAAACCTCTAGGAAACACATTTTCTTCTTGTGCTTTGACAGATCTCTAGGAAACTCAACAAATTTCCTGCTTGTCTTTTGAAAAGACTCTATGAAACAGATTTCCTTTGACAGATCTCTAGGAAACTCGTTCTAGTAAATTTCACCCAGTAGCTTTACATTTACTGTTATTTATAAGGGAAAATCTGCTTCCTTCTCATACCTGGCAGATGCTATAACTGCCCAGGAAATGAGGCACTCGCGACCATCATAAAAGACCCCATGGAGATGTAACATGAAAGGCCTCGTTAATTCAGGGCAAACACATCCCTTTATACATGCTCGGTTCGCTGGAAATTAGCAGAGAGAAACTCGGTAATACTCCCCATCCAATGATCTATTGAAAGGCTGCAATACGAGTCCCTCCATGACACAGGTCATCAAAGTAATTGTTCTGCTCACTGAAGGAAATGACAGCTACCTATGATCAAGGTCGGCAGGCCATCATCATCTCGTCTTGTGAAGAAGCTCAAAACGATCTCCTAATGGTCCCATGTTTCGCCTAATGGCCTCAGTGAGTTTGCGTTAATCCACAAGGTACTTATGCCTTTCAGCAAGGTCCAAATAGGTCTATAGGCCTGAATTGCTCCCATTTTAACTGCAGGTTATATTCGCCATGATCTGGAAAGAAACTAAGTTACAGGAACTAATGGCTGGCCAGTTCAATTACTTCTTGATTTCAATACTTTTTATATGGGATATTATTGTGGCCACATACCCGGCGTATTAAACCCATGTTCTGATGATGAAAACTAGCATGGGTGATATATATATCTATGATTATATTCACGAATCAACGATGTTTAAACGGAAAGACGAAGTAGACTAAAACAACTTATCGATACAATTACCAAGAATTAATAATAATAATAATAATAATAATAATAATAATAATAATAATAATAATAATAATAATAATAATAATAACAATAATGGCGCTGGAGTGCACCATACGTCGTGTTCTTCGTGGGGGTTTCGTTTTCCTCAATAATAATAATAATAATAATAATAATAATAATAATAATAATAATAATAATAATAATAATAATAATAATAATAATAATAAGCAAAATCCAACATCGGAACCGAAGGTGCCCCTCGAATTTAATGAATCCCATTAGGTAATTCCAAGTCGTGACCACTTAAGTTTTTCAAGAGTTATTGCAGTAGTTAATTCTGAATGATAATGAAACTGCGTACAATCTCACAACGGCTGCAAAGCATGACATTGTCTTAAATTCTTGATGATACATTGATTAAACCCCAGCTCTGAGAAATTTGCTCATTCCTCCCAACCTAATTCGCCACTTCCTTTCCTCTCATACACGCCCCGACACCCCCGCCCCAGTACCCCATGAAGTATTAAACATAAGGCCCGCATCCAAAGTGATCTGGCACTAGATATAAAATGCTTATAAGTTACGGAGGTTTATGCAATATAAAACAGATCTAACAATCAATATGAAGAATTCGATTACATTATAGTTTATATCATTATCATAATTACACAGTCTCTCTCTCTCTCTCTCTCTCTCTCTCTCTCTCTCTCTCTCTCTCTCTCTCTCTCTCTCTCTCGTTCCTTGTTGGACGAGTTGGTAGAGTTCTCGGCTAGCACTCTGAACCAGCAATCAAAAATAGTTTGCGAAATGAAGGAACGGTAGAATGAAACTAACCTATTTTTCATAACAAAACCGAAACCTCGATTTTTTAATTTTTTTACACTGAGGTTTAGAAATTTACATTTCCACCTCTCTGTAAGCCAGATCTCTCTCTCTCTCTCTCTCTCTCTCTCTCTCTCTCTCTCTCTCTCTCTCTCTCTCTCTCTCTCTCTCTCTCTCTCAGCAGACGAACGCATACTCGTCCACTGCCCAAGTAACCGTCGAAACCCCTCCTTCGAAACCCTGTGGGAAGTTAAAAACCCCACGCTGAGATCCTCTGGTGTACAGAGAGATTGAAATGTAAATTTCTAAACCTCACTTAAAAAAAAAAAAAAACTTGAGGTTTTGGCTTGTTATGGAGTTCTTATCATTATCTTTCTTTTATTTCTCAAAATATCTTTGATTACTGCTTTGTCTAACTTATCAGTTTCGTCTCCTTGTTTGATAACTCAAATTTTCACCACATTCAACATTATGACAGGAGCAAAACACATAAAATTGTCTTCTAAAACACGATTTCAGTAAATAGAGTGTTCACAAATCTGAAAGACAATTGGGATAAATAAATTGAGTATATACAACAAGACAACTCAACAATAGAAAATAAATAAAATACTGACAATCTAAACGACATTAAATTATATAACTCCGGTCTGCGACGACCTACTTGCCTTTTCACTTTCTAACGGTCCAAAAAAAAAAGCTTCAGTCACATTCCCATTCCTAAATACCAGAACTTTCAATTACTACAGGAATGTCCGTCAGGAATCAGTAATTAACAAACGCATAAATAATAAAACAAACAAAAAAAGAGCATCCATATGCAAACGACTTCACTGTATCACAAAACACTGCTGGCGCCAACGAGCATATCTGACCCAGCTCGACATTTCCCAAAGTCTAACCGAAGCTGTTATCACTGCAGGGGAAAAAGTGCCTGGCGCTGTAGCCTAACCCTAAACCGTAATGGACCACTATTAAAGGGGGAGGGGGGAGGGGAAGTGGGGAGATGACGATAAAGAAAGAAGAACAACGATAAAAATAATAATGGATCTACCCGCTAGAAGCTATTACAATTTCGTCCATTGTTATCTTCGTGCGATGATTGCTAATCCGTGTTTATTAGCGTTTTTTGGATAATTTTGTAGTTAAGTAAAGTTTTGTAGATTCAAGATTGTTATCTAGGATTTTATATCCATCAAGCAGAAAGCAAGCAGAAATATTAAAGATGATAATAAAGATCTGAAACCATTATTTTATTGACGTATTCATTTCATCCTTACTTATGTTTCGTTTCTGCTGAGTCTAAACATATATTGATTGTTTTTCCAATGTTCAAAGAGAGAGAGAGAGAGAGAGAGAGAGAGAGAGAGAGAGAGAGAGAGAGAGAGAGAGAGAGAGAGAGAGAGAGAGAGAGAGAGAGAGAAAGTAGTATTTGAAACCTCAACCGTAACACTGGGCCTTTTATTGAATATATTTTTATATTACATCAGGTAAAACGATAAAAAGCAAACGCCAAAGGTCTTCCCCAAACAAGGAAATCTACTGGGAAATCAAAGGCAAAGGGTCAGGGGAGAGAGAGAGAGAGCGAGAGAGAGAGAGAGTGGAAACTTCTAGTTCCCAATAATAAGGTCTTATAAAGTTTGTGCTTATCTTTTGAGAGAGAGAGAGAGAGAGAGAGAGAGAGAGAGAGAGAGAGAGAGAGAGAGAGAGAGAATCTTACGAATGGTTTCACATGCCTGTGGAGTGAGGATTACCTAGTCGAGGCCTTCCGGTTTCAATGGTATACATTGTGAAGAAGCAGTGCGCACCCACATCTGGTGGGTTTTCTAAGATAAAGACAGACGTGAAAATGTAATTATAAATGAAAGTAAAAGTAAAATGAACTGGAATTAAATCATAAAAACAGATATAATAAACGAAATTAAAAACAGAAGTAAAACCAGATGTAAAAATGTCATTATAAATAAACGTAAAAGTAAAATTATTTAAATTCATTTTCATATTAAAACAATAAGAAAGGGAATGAAATCTGTATGAAATTCGGATCCCCCTCTGGTGTGTTTTCCATAGATCATATTTTCATCGCAAGTTCTTTTACCAAAAATGACTACACATATTTTGACCATAGATTTATATTTAAATAACAAAATATCAACGATGAAAATATCGATTAAGCAATAAATTCTAGAACGAAACACTGAACAGAGTAAATAACAAATCAAGATCATCTTTTAGCCTATAATAGGACTCATTCAGAATTCAAAAGGCGGAAATGGAACCCAGTGAATCTACTGTAAAGGGAGGAATAAAAGAAACTCATTTCTGTTTTACGATGAATATGAATACCCGATTTTACGGTCCATTAGTTGATAGAAAATCATGTTAAAAATAGTATATATATATATATATATATATATATATATATATATATATATATATATATATATATATATATATATATATATATATGTATATATTTATTTATACTACATATACATACATACTACATTTTATATATATATATATATATATATATATATATATATATATATATATATATATATATATATATATATATATATATATATATATAGACATATGTAATTTTGTAATGGCATCAGTTCCAGACCTGTTACCTTGCCATCCCTTACAAATTTGTTTTCGCAGTAGGTGGTATCCGCAAATCCTAGTGGACCAACTGACTGAAACTGAAACTGAACCACTTTTCCAAGAAAAAGACGCCAAGGAATTCAAGTCAGGTGGAAAATCGAATAATGGAAAAACGATTAATGCTCAATCATACACATGAACAAAGAAATGTGAATAGAATGACCGATTTTCTTTTCTGCGGACGTTTGAGTTGTAAGAACGCCGTAACATGCTGTGGGTAGCTTGCGTTTTGATGCGTTTTCATGCTTATGTATATAATGAGGTCTCTCCCGTTACCTATAAAGTCTACTATGAACACAATTTTGTAAGAGATGGCAAGGTAATAGGTTGGAATTGGTGCCATTTTAAATTTTTCATATACATATATATATACATATATATATATATATATATATATATATATATATATATATATATATATATATATATATATATATATATATATATATATATATATATATATATATATAAACATATATATATATATATATATATATATATATATATATATATATATATATATATATATAACTATAATGTAGTATATAGTATATATATAAATTTATGTATATATATATAAATATATATATATATATATATATATATATATATATATATATTAATATATCTGTATACATATATTAATATATAGGTATAGATAGTGACCTCCAAGGGTTTTAACCCGGTATGTACCCATCTTTGAAGCGTCTTTAGTGCAAGCCCTTTGGGGATTTCCGTAAAAAGTAAACAAAAGATTGTAAATATCATAAAGATAATAACCCCCAAGAAATGTTCGTTCTAGATAACGACCCCCGAACTGTGTTGAGGGTAACTATCTAGGAAAGATCCAGTCTTTTTTATGTGCAATTGTCATCTGTATAAAAGGGTAACTATTCTTTACGTGCTGTACTCTCCCACCCCTCCAGGCCAGCCACCTCCTCCCTTCCCCTCCCCACCCCCACTTATTTCAAATATACCTGAAAATGGATCCATGAAAATAACAGAAAATAAAAACCACTGCATGAGCAACCAAATATATATATATATATATATATATATATATATATATATATATATATATATATATATATATATATATATATATATATATATATATATATATATATATATATATATATATATATATATATATATATATAATATATATATATAATAATATATATATATATATATATATATATATATATATATATATATATATACCTCCTTACTGAGGAACCCAACGGAGCACTGTTTACCACCTTGCCAAGTCCTGCCCAAACCTAACGTCACTTCCCTTAAGTGATCGAAGATGTGCCGTGCATAGGAGAGGCCTCTGACACAAATTTCAAAACCCTAACCTCACTCAACCTATCTTGGCCAAACCTGGAAACAAATAGTCTCTAGATTTCCATGGTAGAGCTTAGGTTTCATCTCAGTTCTATAACTCCAAAGTTGATAGAGCTTAGGATTTAGATGGCAAAATCTATTGCTGTTTTGCAAGTAGGAAATTTGAAACGAAATGCTTTACCAGCTACATTAATTTTTATTTTCATCCGCCAGTATATATGCCACTCAAAATCAGTCAATCACCATAAGGCAATATTTAGTGAAGGAAAAAATAGAAGGCGAACACGGAAGGCCTAAAAAAAAAAAAAATGAAAAGACGATAATAAAAACGCGAAAGCAGCGGAGTGACCAAACAAAATCCTTCTGTTCCAGATGCGTCCCAGGTCCTCGGAATCAAATTACTCTACGGTTTCTGTTTACAATAATACTTGAGTTGAGAGAGACAGAGGAGAGGAAAACTGGTAAAAATAAGAGACGTTGAAAACAAACAGCTGGATATAGATGAAAAACGGTTAGGTATCGGTACAAAACAGACTCAAAAAGGGTCAGGCAAATCCTCAGCAAAACAAAGTCTGGGAACAACAGAGGAAATTAAACTGGTATAAAAGGAATGATGAAAACTATACAATAATACACATGTACGTATTTCCCCCCACACTTTTTTCCAAATGTATTTTGTGATACGCTCCAAGATCATAAGGTTTAAATAGGCCTACTTAACCACAAATAATCTAATTATGAGCGAATTCGGATATGGGTTTGCATTTTTGCTGCTTGGACGTATCACGTTCTTAACTTCACCTCCCCGCACAGGGGAGGCCTTTTTCGCCGATTTCAAAACTCTAACCTCACTCAACCTACCTTTTCCGAACTTGGAACCAATTAGAGTCTATAGATTTTCAAGGTAGAGCTTAGATTTCATCTCTGAGATCTATAACTCCAAAGTTAATAGAGCTTAGGATTTGGGCAAAACCTACTGCCTCGAAAGCTTGTGACACAGGTATGAATGTTGCCCTTTAAGTGGGAATTTCAAATCAAATGTTATTCCAGCTACAATAGGTTTCGTTTTTAATTCACCAATACATATGTCACTCAATCACTTAATCACCATTAGGCAATATTTAGTAAAGGAAAAAATGGTAAGGCAAACAATAAACAACTAAAAAAAGAAAAAAGAAATACGAAAATAAAAAGTTGCATGTGGCGGAGTGACCAAACAAAATCCCTCTGTTCCAGATGCGTCCCAGGTCCTCGGAATCAAATTACTCTACGGTTTCTCTTTACAATAATACTAGAGTTGAGAGAGACAGGGGAAAGGAAAACTGGTAAAGATACGAGACGGTGAAAACAAACAGCCGGATATAAATGAAAAACGGTTAGGTATCGGTACACAACATAGAATCAAAGAGGGTTTACAAATCCTCAGCAAAAACAGTTTGTGAACAACAGAGGCAACTAAACTGTTGTAAAATGAATGCTGGAAACTATATACAAAAATATACATGTACGTATTTCCCTTTACGTTTTTTCTAAATGTATTTTGTGACAGGTTCCCAACTCATATGGTTTAAATAGACCTACTAAACCACAAATAACCTAATTATCAGCGAATTCGAATATGGGTTTGCATTTTTATTACTTGAATTTATCACGTTCTTGAGAAAAACTTTTACATAAATTATTTCTTTGTTGTTCAGAAAGATTAAGACTAATTCACCACCGTCGCGTTAGTGAACTGCTCACTTTAATATTCAATCATTATTAGTGTAGAGGAAGTCCTCACTACATTTTGATATATAATATTGCACACTACAGTTGATATACAGTATAGTATTGCTAACTACTTTTATATACATTCCACACAAATGTTTGAAACATAATATTGCACAGTCAGATGATATTAATATTGCTGACTGGAGTTTTATATATATAAATATTGCACACTACAGTGTAAGATATATTGCACACATCAGTTTGATATATAATACCACAGACTTCAGCAGAAAAATGAAAGCATATAGCAAAGTACACATTCTAGTAGCGTTACACGAAGCTAATTCAGAATTCAGAATAAATCCCTAAAAGAAAGAGAGCTAAAACTTTCGTCCCGGAGGGACTCCCCCGGGGTCCTTCCTTGCGAGAAGCAACAGGTTCAACGACGATTGGTCAAGCTCGACCCAAGATTCGATTCGTTCGATGACGTCACATTTCGACTATAACGAGAAAAACAAGGCGTGACGCCACACCTAAACAGCCCAAATATATCTTCGTCCTCTTTGTTTTAATCAGAATCAAAAACACGATATCGCATTTTCCTTTTGCCTTGAAATGGTCTTAAATGACAGTTAATGAAAAAAGTCATTAAATGGAAAAATATCAGCAGAATAAGATACGATTTATAATGCTAAGTTGCGTTGCAAGACAGCAAACGATAAGCATGAGAGGCCAAATACTAACAAACAGCAATGGAGTGGGCTCGTGAGATTAAGGTTCACAATTCAAGCCCGGCCTACCCCACCAGTTGACCCATATGTGAATGGGTACCAGTGGAAAGCTAAAAGTTTTTGTTTTTTATTTTTACTAGTGGAAAACTAGTTTTTTTATAACGAGGAAAGCAACTACACCGCTGAACATTTATGACAATTATTTCGGTTTTCAGAAAATACTCTCGGGTCCGGTGAATAGTTTTACACTGGCAATTCTTGGGGATCACCCATCCAAGTACTGACCAGACATATGAAAAATAAAAATAAAGTTATGGTTACATATAGTACA
>NC_089746.1:45906511-45911511 GCF_040412425.1 Macrobrachium rosenbergii
GAAAAATGCAATGTGAATTATGAAACGTTTTGCATATTGCATCCTGATCCTTATTGAGGACACCAAAAGGTCCTTTCCTGAATACTAAAATTATACATTATAACAAAAACAAGAGACAAATTATGAGTAAAATTAAATAAAAACAACTCGCAACAAACAAGATAACGATTGGTGCCAAACAACAAATTATCAAGAGACAAAAGTTTCTCCAAGTTCCACACCCCACACCACACCCCCGGCACTCACACAGGAATTGATTGATCGGTTGAAGATTATGACGTCACAAATGTAGGGGGTCATGGTACGTGTGTATGGCAAAGTCCGAGGCCTTTGACATTTCCTACAATCGCAAAATCAAGCAAACCACTTTTTTTTTTTTTTTTTTTGCTGAGCGAGGTTCATGTTTCTGTAAACGATAACCACTGAACCTTGAAAAAAAACTTAGCAAAGAGACTTCTCTATGCTTCGCTGAATCTTCAGGTATTGAAATATTCACACGTCAGGAACTGGCTTCAAGTGAATTTATGAAAGGGAATTGCATGTAAGGCAATCTTGGTTTGCATTAACAGACACCCTCTTGAGGTTGAAGTAAAACCAAATAAAATATCACAAGACAATTATTTTTCTTGTATTTACATTAGGTATCTTGTCACTTTTAGAAAACCGAGGCTTGGAAGAGAATGAAGACAAAAGAATGGCAGATCACGGAGAGAGAGAGAGAGAGAGAGAGAGAGAGAGAGAGAGAGAGAGAGAGAGAGAGAGAGAGAGAGAGTGTATACAGCCGCCGCAATTATGAATTAAAATTTGTCAACAAACCAAACGACGTATAAAAAAAAATTAGCCATCATAACTATTGAAACGCGAATGTGTGAAAGTGTTTCTAGTAAGTATCTAAGACTACAATAACGAAAGCAAACTTGAAGGCTTGTTAACAGTTCAATTGTGCATAAAACTGCAAATAACATCGGAAATAAAAGCATATGCACGAGTCATTATTTTCGCTAATTAACTCCAAATTCTCAAACAAAAACATTGACAACAAACATCATCTTCAAAAGGAAGGAAAAATTACAATACGAATATCAACAGAAGAGAAAGAAAATGCAACCTATGGAAGCTGGCTGGATTCTGCGCCCTCGTCGTTCCAGTTAAAATCCAGGAATTTACTGCCAGCGTAAAACCGCCCGGCCCTCGGGACTATTTCCAGTATTTTCTTCCTTCATAACCACCGGAGACCGCTGGTGTTCCAGAGAATCAGAACGAACGACACCTTCGTGTTCATACTGCCATGAAATGAGCTCTGGATTTCCAGGCTTTTTTTTTATTTTCTTTCCTCAAATTAAATTCCGGTCTGGAAGCATATTCAGGCCTTCTGTAATTCCCGCAGCCAAAGAATAACTCCTGAGAACCTTCTGGAATGGATTTAAGAAAGCCTACTTCCTACAAATGCTGATTACAAAATGTCATTAAGCAGATACCCGTCAGCGGAAACTGCAAAAAGGGGATAAAAGATAAAAACGATTTAAAAACTTTCTCCGCTTAGGTGATCTTGTAATACCTTCCAGCCAAAACTCCTTGAACTGTCCAGTTCAGCGACTGTTTCTTTCCTTCTACAGTCACTCTTTGGTCTTCTTTTCTGTTTTCCTGGTTCAGACCCGTTTTTTCTTCGTACTTCATGACCCAATTCTTTTTAGGGGAGAGGGAGCTAGCTGGATTGCGACATTAGTGTTCCTAGGTCGTTATTCAGTATAAAAGCACAGGGTAAAATTTCAATATAATTTTCTTTTATCCACTTTTCTTTTTTTCTCAACAAAAATAGATGTGGATATGTTTTCTGCAACAAACTAGTAGTGTTAGAATTGTGCACAACTCTATATACATACGTGTGTATACACACACGTACACGTACATATCATACATGAACATACACGTGCATACACATATATAATACACACATTATATATATATATATATATATATATATATATATATATATATATATATATATATATATATATATCATGAAGCTACAAATGTCGTTTAATATCTTTCCCGAAGTAGCGTGAATTGGATATTAAACGACATTTGCAGCTTCATGATTGTATATAAATCACGGTGTGATAAAATTTCATATATATATATATATATATATATATATATATATATATATATATATATATATATATATATATAAATATATATATATATATATATATATATGTATATATATATATATATATATATATATATATATATATATATATATATATATATATATATATATATATATATATGTATATATATATATATATATATATATATATATATATATATATATATATATATATATATATATATATATATATATATATATATATATATATATATATGTATATACATATATCTTCTTCTTTTTTTCTTTTAAATTCACTTTTATTCCCATAATCATGCCTTCTTTTGCAGACAGACAGCGATCAGCATATCACCACCACTCAACAAACGAATGAAACTACTCATGACAGTACCCAACGCCCTTTCTTACGAGAAGACTTATGGATGGCGAGCGTTCGAGTTAATTTGGTTTTTACTACACTTTGTTTTGTGTTGTATTTAGTCAGAGATCCAAACAAAACTGATATTATTATTACCAGAACGAACGTGATCATGGTTATATTTAGATTTCATCAGTCATTACGAAGTCGAAGAAGCTGCTCTGTAACCTTGAGCCATCGAGGCTCTGGTCTCTCTCTCTCTCTCTCTCTCTCTATCTCTCTATATCTCTCTCTATATATCTATATATATATATATATATAAATTCACTATATATAATCAAACACGATGCAGACAGACAGCGATCAGCATTCAACAAACGAACGAAACTACTCTGACAGTTTGTCTTTAAAACGAGTTAATCTTAAAAAAATTTGATATAAATTTTACCAGAACGAACGTGATCCTGGTTATCTCCAGATTTCTCATTTGTCATGGTGCTCTCTCTCTCTCTCTCTCTCTCTCTCTCTCTCTCTCTCTCTCTCTCTCTCTCTCTCTCGTTACCCTTCTCTCTTCTTTTGTCTTTAAAACGCTTCTCTTTAAAAACTTCTCACCCTGGATCTGGTTATATTAGCTACCCAGCCTCTCTCTCCTCTTTTTTTAAAAAGCTGGTTATATTCTCAGCTCCCTCTCTATTCTCTCTCTCTCTCTCTCTCTCTCTCTCTCTCTCTCTCTCTCTCTCTCTCTGTTCCGCAAGGGTCTTCATTAAAAGAAGGCGAGTCTTATGATCGAATGAATAATCCAGCAGCTGACGTCAATGCTTTCACAACACGAAGCCATCACCCTTGACAGCTTATCCCCAATGACTTCGTGAATATTTAAAAATTAAAAGAAATAATAATTCGAAAGTTGCCGCAACATGAATCAGGAAAAATAACTTAAGATTTTGTACTTTGCACCTTGTTCAAAAAATAATTTCGACAACTTTCCAGAAACTAAGTATGCCATCGTAAGATTTTCAGGGATTATGGCACATACATATATATAAAGATTTTACATATGTGGTATATAATATTATAAAGATATATATCTATATATATATATATATATATATATATATATATATAATATATGTATATATATATATATATATATATATATATATATATATATATATATATATATATATATATATATATATATATATATATATATATATATACTGTATATATTACACAAACACACACGTATCTCTCTCTCTCTCTCTCTCTCTCTCTCTCTCTCTCTCTCTCTCTCTCTCTCTCTCTCTCTGCAAACTGAACCAGAAGAGCCAAACAGATGCAATAGTCCCTACACACCCATTTCGCTCCTAAAACCTGTTGTAATTACCTCGCCCCTCTTAATTGCCCAAGTTGATTTTCGCGAAATTCCTTGTCACTTAAAAGCCGCCTCCTCCTCTTCCTCCTCCTTTTCTGTTCCTTCTTCATCATTTCTTATCTCAGTTCCTCAGAGACAGAATCTTCCGCTGAAATCACTTCCTCTCAATACAAAAAACTTCAGAGTGAAGCAAATTGCATCTTGAGAAGTTTGGTTATGTGTCCTTCTTACAGAAGTTTTCTCTTTTATCGGTCCCATAACTCTGAAAATCCATTCGCAACTTCTGTTCGAATGGAGAACGTTGGTGTTCATCCACTTTCAACGAAGTTTCTTTAAGAACTGTAGAGCTGCATCGTGGGTCGTCTGACGCAATAGATTTTGAAACAACTCACATCACTGACATATGTATCTACATCAGCTTACTTGTTCAGATGACACGTGAGCTACGCATGCGCAAAATGACCACTCGCCCATAAGAAAAAAATCAGTGTAAAACCATCAGTAACAACTCAAGGTCATTTGAACATACATGTCAGGAGGCCGATTAGCTTTGTTTTCGTAGAGTAAGCCTAAAGGCGGAGGTTGGGGGGGTTGAAAAACTCTAGCAATAGACAGTGTCACATTGTGGTATTAACGTTAGGGCTGAAGAAGTGAATGATTTTTGACAAACTGTCAAATATCCTATCCTGACGTAATTATCGAACTCGCAATTACAATTGTAAGGAAGATGGAAATCACCACTTCCTGCAATTTTGTCTAGAAAACACATATCCTTAGGAATGATGAGGAGATAGGTTAGGGCAGGGAGTACAATCTGAAGTGGCTTGATCTTTGTATTTGATCTGTCCATGGACGTTCTGTTTTGGATACAAACACGGACTATAAACCAACGAACCGCTAGTAATGAAAATTTAAAATTAAAAAAATACAAGCTTTGACCCGGTGAATCCGTACGGATTTCCTCAAAATCAAACAGTGAATCAATCGATTAATCCAAAACACACTTGGACTTGCTGTGACACACGCATACAAACAAGCAACACTAAATCAAAAGCATAATAATCACTCATATACCCAAGACCTCTATGAAAAGCTTACTGACAAGAGTAAACAAATTATGAATCCAAAACTGA
>NC_089746.1:45919011-45924011 GCF_040412425.1 Macrobrachium rosenbergii
GACAGAAGAGGTAAGTGTGACAGAAATATTCTGAAGCGAAGACAGAAGAGGTTAAGTGTGGCAGAAACATTATGAAGCGTAGACAGAAGAGGTGAGTGTGGCAAAAACATTCGGAAGTGCAGACTGAAGAGGTAAGTGTTACAGAAACCTTCTGAAGTGCAGACAGAACAGGTACGTGTGACAGAAACATTCTGAAGCGAAGACAGAAGAGGTGAGTGTGGACAGAAACATTCTGAAGTGCAGACAGAAGAGGTAAGTGTGACAGAAACCTTCTGAAGTGCAGACAGAACAGGTAAGTGTGACAGAAACATTCTGAAGCGAAGACAGAAGAGGCAAGTGTAACATAAACATTCTGAAGCTCACGCAGAAGAGGTAAGTATGACAGAAACATTCTGAAGCGCAGGCAGAAGAGGCAAGTGTGGCAGGAACATTCTGAAGCGCAGACAGAAATGGTAAGTGTGACAGAAACACTCTGAACTGCAGAAAGAAGAGGTAAGTGTAACAAAAACAACCTGAAGCTCAGGTAGAAGAGGTAAGTGTGACAAAAACATTCTGAAGCGCAGACAGAAATGGTAAGTGTGACAGAAACATTCTGAACTGCAGACAGAAGAGGTAAGTGTTTCAAAAACATAAAGAAGCGTAGGCAGAAAAGCGGATGACTTCCCTTCATGTACAGTCACTCAAAAAAGTTTTGCAACATACTTCAAAACTTTTCAGACAACAGGGCTTTTTCTGATACTGCTTACCGTTGTCATACTTTACTTAATTAAAGGATGTTACTATAATACTTCAGAGGTCACCGCTGTTCTTATGTGAAACATCTCTGCCATCACTATCGTTGTTTTATCTCCATAGAACAGACATAGGCCTAAACTGTTATAAGTTGAACTATTAGTCTTATTAACATCAACAAATAAGACTTTTGTAAAGACTTGCACATTATTATTAATAAAATTTTTGAATGACTAATCCTATGTATATTGTGAACAGTGAAACTTAATATAAAATATACTGAACTAGACTAACAGATTTCACGTCTATTTTTGTAATACGTAGAATGACACACACACACACACATATATATATATATATATAATATATATATATATATATATATATATATATATATAATATACCGTTATCATGTGTAATTTCTCATTTCTTTCATTGCTACCTAGGCCTATCATTTTGATGCCTCTTATGAAGTTAACTTAATATATAACGCCTATTTTTGTATTTCTTATTATCTAAGTTTCTAAAGAATTGAAATCAGTATGAAGTTAAACATTAATTTGTTAATGCTAAATGCCAGCAGAAGACGACTACCACGCTCATCAGTGGAGAATGTCTCCTCCTCATCGCAAAAGATGACTCTTACAAAAATCATCGACCACTGGATTATATTATAACGCAAACCCTAGCTTCTATTCTTTGTGTTTCGCTGAAATGAAGTGTTTCTTGGCAGGAGTATGATGAAATAATATCTTGGTCTCATGTAGCCTGTTACGGATGGTTTGAGCAGCAACTTGAAGGAAGCGTAATGTTCTCTCTTTATGGCAACACCGGCTTGTCAGGGAGTTAAGC
The DNA here is from genome assembly GCF_040412425.1 of Macrobrachium rosenbergii. NCBI lineage: Eukaryota > Metazoa > Arthropoda > Malacostraca > Decapoda > Palaemonidae > Macrobrachium > Macrobrachium rosenbergii. The sequence goes on from NC_089746.1 coordinate 45,920,596, forward strand.
GGAACCTTCAGTGATCATCCGATGATGCAGCAATGGGGTCGTCCTCCACTTTTTACAATGAATTTATCATATTTCCTCGTTCTTTCTGTTGTTTTATTCCTCTATACATGGTTGTGTTATTTACGCTAAGCTGGCGAGCAATATCTACAATAGAGACAATAGTCTTATGCAAGCTAATGATTGTGGTGCAGCTTAGTCTGTTGCCCATCTTATCGGTGCAAGTGACAAGAAAGTTTAGTTTAATTTTCCTGCCCGAAGTGGAGTCACACGATAACATACGACGTTATGAGATTTTTTCTTTTTTGTTTTGACAACAATAATGGTTGAATTCTTTCTTTCTTTGTTTATATATAATTTCATTGATGATTATTCAATATTATTTTATTAGTCAATAACTTTTATCTGGATTCGAAATACAGTTTCTTCTTTGACTCTTTTGCCCAATCATCTGAAGAAATTTTTCAAAATGTTTCGTCATTTTTCGTAATATGAAAACATTCTTTTTATATTGTTAAGGTATGATTAATAAGCAAAGTCGAATAAGAAAATTACATTTCCTTGTAAATATCAAAAGAACAAATTACCGTTAGGTGAACGAAAACTTCTGGAACATGCTGCAAAAACATTTTTGAGTGACTGTACATATGTACATCTATGCATGATGGTCTACCTCTATGCTGAGCTTGACTGAAATCCCTTCGATCGTGGAGGCACATGCACAATGACAAGATGATTGATATAAACAGACAGAATTTCCTCCCATGTGTATCTCTGTTCATAATTGTCTATCTTGGACCAAGTTTGACTGAAATAGCTTCAACCATGTACAAGGTAAGCGTGACATAAACGCTGGAGATGGGAAGAAACTGATAGATATCCATTATTATACAAGAAAGCAAAGACGTGCATAGCTTTACATTTATCTATGCATGACGGTTTACCTTTGCACGATGCTTGAAGGAACCCTCTTCAACCGCGTTGGAGGAGTTGTAATGGCGAAGTTAAGTTTGGCATACACAACTAAACACACTAATACATTGGAAGACAAGTGGAACAGCAGACAATCCCCTTTCATACACATCAATGATTGATGGTCTACCCTGGGATCCAGTTTGACTGAAATCACTTCAACGTGTAGGCGTAGTTGCGATAACATAAGTAAAACGGACACACTTCCAGGCAGACAGATTGACAAAAAGAAAAACTAACGGTCAATCTCCACTCAAGAACATTTATCAGTGATGGGCTTCTATACTACCAAGCTCAACTGAATCCTTTCAGTGATAAAGTATGGATAGCAAACACACCAGTGGACAGACAGACGGAAAAGTGGGAAGAAAAAACTTTTGTCCTCTCGACCGTGTCCGTAAGGGACTTAAAAATCCATGCCTTAAGTTGCACTACGTAAACGCAAACTCTCTCTCTCTCTCTCTCTCTCTCTCTCTCTCTCTCTCTCTCTCTCTCTCTTGCGTTGTTTTCCCACATCTCATGCTAAAATTAAGCTGCGTTACCCAACAGAAATAAAGGGTTAATACCCCCGAAACAAAACGCAATAAAAGCCGAGTTATGGGACGTTAAGTTAATGCGGAGGAAGTGGAACGGGCTCTAGCAGTCTCGCCGGCGTAACTTATGGAGATTTTCACCCCAAGAATGCAGCTGTGAGCTGTACACCATGATGGAGATATACGGCCCCTCTAACGACAAGTAACGCCGGGCTTACAAAGGGGGCATTCGCGCCTCGATTTACTAAAGGGGGCGGGGGGAGGAGGGGACCTGCGTTATGGTAGTGCCTCGTTAAAACTAATTTCCCAAGCTTTGACCGAAGGGCAAATGGAAGGTCAGAACAAGATGTCCTAAAGCCTAATTGGCGTAAATGCAGGGCTTAATTAACTAACTACTATGAAAGGCCGGAGCCTTAATTTGGTATTGTCGCATTATCTGTATAAATTGATGGAATATGCAAATGGAGGGAGGCGGATATGGGCGTCTAGAATTATATATTTAGGAAGTCCTTCCACAGTAATAATGACATGTATTAACGGCCATATAATGGTATCTGTGTTCATTCTCTCAAGAAGAGCAGCAGCAACAGTCATATTACTAACGATAACGCACGTCATAAGTACAGCGCAGCAACCGCGACAAAAACTATAACACTACTTTCATGTTTAATAAAACTATAAGCGAAGAGACTCCGAAGAATTAACAGCATTAACTTCCTTCACATTCCTATGCTACAGGATGCTTTCAGGGTCATCTATCAACATATACCATCTCTTAATTACTCCTGATTGTTTACCGCATATGACTATTTCATTCGAAACAACTCTCCTTGCGTTGATTTTTTTTTTTTCTATTCGGAATGTACCATAATTTATCCCAAAAATAAACTTTTCAAGGAAAGTCAAATACATAACTTGTCAAAAATCAAACTCAGCTATGAAAACTTCTAAGGAAGAAAAGCTGTTTCATAATTTTCCCCAAAAATATACAATAGCCAAAGGGAGAGGCTATCAAATTACCTCACCAAAACTAAGACTATAAAAAAAATTATAGGACTATTTCTTACAGTTTGGCGTTTAAATTATTACAATTTTTCACAACGTACCATTAAAACTGTTTCGTTTTAATGGACTTTCAAATAATATAGTTAGAGGGAGTAATTATGTCACTGCTGATTGAAACTAGTGATACTGAACAGAATAGAATAGAATATAGTAATTAGGCCAAAGGCCAAGCGCTGGCACCTATGAGGTCATTCAGCACTGAAACGGAAATTGAGAGAAAAATGGTTTGAAAGGTGTGCTGGAGGAAAACCTTGCAGTTGCACTATGAATCAATTGTTAGGAGAGGGTGGAAGTAAGATGGAAGAAAGAAAATATGAATGGAGGTACAGTAAAAGGAATGAAAGGAGTTGCAGCTAGGGGCCGAAGGGACGCTGCAAACAACCTTCTACAAGCAACCTTAAGCAATGCCTACTATTCACCGTATGAGGTGCACTGACGGCACTAACTCCCCTACGGTGGAAACTGGTGCTGTTTATCGTGGTGAGCCCTTTATATGAAAATCAAATCAAGGATAATGATCTGTCATAAATTTAGTAATTTTTCTTTGGGATGGTATGATATAAGAGTGATTAATAAAAAAAAAGGAAAAATCTAAAAGGAGGTTAAGCAATAAGGAGAAATAATTAATGAATAATAAACATAGAACAACATAACATGCAAATCAGACTTATGCAACGCAATGAAACTGATATGAAATCAGGTATTTATCTGACGAAAAACATACACTAACGGATTACATAACATAAAACTAAACCGCCCTCATGACGTTAAGAAATGCTAATTTACTGGTATGAGTAACAGCTCACGACACCAAATTCTAATACTTATACATCATGCAAACATTCGTGA
>NC_089746.1:45926511-45954011 GCF_040412425.1 Macrobrachium rosenbergii
GTTTAAAATGACATATACTACAAAATTTTTACACACACACACACACACACTATATATATATATATATATATATATATATATATATATATATATATATATATATATATATATATATATATATATATATAGCTTGGCTATATTTACAGTATAGTTGTCCATCCCAATTAGGTAAAGTCGATTCCAAAAATTATCACTAATATCGCGTTAAATGAAAAGCTTGAAGTCAACATTACAAAGGTATCTTAAAATTCTACGTTATAATGCAAGTCAGATGGATTAAGTTATGACTGCTAGCCACCTGTTGATTTGTGGTAATAAATTTTCTTTTGTAAACATTAAAGTAGATTACAAAAAATATCGAAGTCTCCCATTCCCTATCAACTGTTTTCTATTTCAAAGATATTCATTGAAGAAAACGGTTATTTATGGGTGACTATTCAATAGCACGTCATCTTTCAGGTTTTTCCGAGTCGGTATTGTTTATATCACTTAAAACTACGGTTATTTTTTTTAAATAAATATCATGTAATCGATTATTGAACAATGCTAACTTAAGCAATATGGAAGGATATGAAAATAGTATGGACCATAAAGGATTTTTTCCACTACGTTATCCAATTATTCATACGTATTAAGATGTCAGCATTTTTTCCACTACGTGATCCAATTATTCATACGTATTAAGATGTCAGCAATAAAAAAAAAAGGTCTCCCTTGCAACAGCTGAATGCAAAACACATCGTCATACATCATACAAAAAGGAATATCTTAATTTTTAGACACATATTAAGTCTCAGTGGACTTTTCACCGTTATTTTTTTCATAATGCTAACAAGTTGGCTGTAAACGCAGTAAAAATATTTCTTCTTTCGTTACCGAATCTTAGCTTTTACGTCTTAAGAAATCGCTAACAAAATCGTTTGTGCAGAAATCTTCCTGAATTTTAGCTGTTTCTTATACTTATATATATATATATATATATATATACATACATATATATATATATATATATATATATATATATATATATATATATATATATATATATATATATATATATTTTATATATATATATATATATTATATATATATATATATATATATATATTATATATATATACTGTATAGAGTATATGTATATATATATATATATATATATATATATAATTATTATATATATATATATATATATATATATAACGAAAATGTACATTATGTAAGCAAATACTGTTTCTGTAATTTACGGCCGGGTCAGCTAAGTCTGGTAGGACATTTCATTCTTCTTTAGTAAGATTACTGTAGGTTAAGACGCAACCCTATATTTCACCATTCTCCTGGCAGTTTATGTGATTTTTATGAATCTGGCTCTCAGTTTCATGGGTATTAATTTATAATGCCTCACCCTTCATATTAAACGCCAAGGATGACCACAGTGGGAAACCAGTGCTTCAGGATCCTTGGTCAGGGTAGTGTGTGGTGATTTGGAGCTGCTGGTACCCTTTTGTGATATTGACAGAAAGTATAATAGATGAACCCATTATGTAAGCAAATACTTTTCCTATTATTTATGGCCACCCAAGTCAAGTTAGGTGGGGAGGGGGAGGGGTTGTTGTCCATGAAGGGTACCCTACCCCTGTCTAGTGAAAGTGGCATCCTAGGCTACGGTTAGGCTATTTTAGGATAATACCCTAAAATTTTCTCAATGATTATGGTGTCACAAGTTAGGTTAGGTTAAACTGAGGGTCCAGAGGGGATGCCCCATATTAGGTCAAGATGCATCCCAACAAATTCCAACCTCCCATTCTGGTTTCCTATTAAATTTGGACTTTCGGGTTTTATTAGATTAACAAAGCAATTACAATAAATGTTTGTCAAAAACAACGGAAACGGTCGTCAAATTCGTGAAAATCATACTAAATTTACTAAGAAAAATATATTTTACAATCATAACCATTGGTGTAAGTGTAACATTCACTCGTTTGGCATGGCAAATATGGAGTGTCTTTCGCATGAAGTTCGTAACTTATGGTCAAAGTTAAATTCCTATTAGGCCTCTTGAGTATAAACATGACCTTGATCTCACTCTGCACTAAGGCATCATCTGGTGAGTTATGAATAGCGGATATTTAATCACTTTCACTGTAATCCAAACGTTATGGCAAGGGATGATTTCTAATAATGACCTTTGACCTGTAAGTACAACCATGACAGTGACACAGACCCCACTTTGCACATTGTCATCATTCATGGATCGTGCATAATATAACTGATGTTTCTATCTCGAATAGTTCACAAGTTTTGGCCAAGTTTCCTTATTGCTTCGAAACTGGAAATAGTTCTTCCTAGTCATGAGGACCACTACAGGAAAATTAGCGTAATATTTTACGCACACCACTGGTAAATCCTGTTTACAAACTGACAGACAAACAAACTGACCAAAAGAACGAACACCTTCCCAGCGGTAATAATGCCACAGATGTTACCTCAGCATTAGTATGATATTGACTCCTGAATAATCAACTCGTACGCTGTGTAAATGAAAACTACATTACCTCTTCAAAGAAGCTGGAATCCACACGCTGAACGATTTAACGCTTAAGACGCGGGACGGGGCCAGCGGAATACGATAAAAAAAACACTAACACAGATATTATGGTATTATTTCACTTATGGACATTAATTGCTTTCAACATAAAATATAGGTTTTTCTGTTGTATTATGATGTGATTTACATGATTTTGAGGTTTATTTCCATCGCAAATGAATACTTATCCTTCCCCGGCAAATGATATACTGTATACAAAATTAATAAATTACGACTTGTCAGAATATTGCACCCCTCTCCATAGCTAATACGGGAAAACTGTAATCAGTAAACACAGTTTTGCCGTATTAGCTATGGGAGAGGGGGTGCAGTATTCTGACAAGTCGTAATTTTATTAATTTTGTATACAGTATATTATTTGCCGGGGAAGGATAAGTATTCATTTGCGATGGAATTAAACCTCAAAATCATTCAAATCACATCATAATACAACAGAAAAACCTATATTTCATGTTGAAAGCAATTAATGTCCATAAGTGAAATAATACCGATATTATTTATCGACACACACGCACAAACCAACATGAACAAAACTTGGCTAACGCGACCAAGACCCGCTCGAGTCAGCTCCCTACCCGTGGCGATGAAAACGGCCAAATGAGGTCATTATAAAATTTCACCACCCATTTGTGAACAGACACACGACAAGGACTAACAAAAAGCACAACAGCGGGCGTAAACTACCGCTTCAGTACTTGCAGTAGACTTTTGTAAAGTACACAAGCGGCTTGAAGGTGAATTAATTTTTTTTTAATTGAATAAGAACTCACGTATGTTTACTCTTATTCACCTTCCTAAATCATGTAAACTCGCAGCGAATAACTTATATAAAACCGACTTTGGTAAGGCACTTTGTTATTAAGAAAATAAATTCATACTACACTGTCAAACACCATAGTCCAAGATTGAGGTTATATAATCCATCAAAATTTAATTACTCGAACCAAGACACTTACCTCAATAATTCACGTGCAGAATGGCATTGCAAAACATGGTTAACAGGTGTTTCGTGTTTATAAAGTTAACGGCGTTAGCAGTAAAGGTTCATCCTTCAGGGGAATAACGATATCATTATAGAGACGGTTAATAAAATTTCACGCACACACATATATATGCATGTGTATATGTATGTATGTATGTAGGTGAATATATATAAATATACATACATGTATGTGTGTTTGTGTTAAGGTTATCCAGCTTCAAATAGGTTAATAGAGTGCAGCATGTAAGACGTTTATTAATTTCAAATGCCCGAGTAACAAGCTGTAGCGTTAGCGCTAACAGACAAACTGACTTGGTTTACGCCTGCTCTAATTGTGTGCAGGGCGTTAGGAGCTATTGTGTGTGTGTGTGTGTGTGTGTGTGTGTGTTTGTGTGCGCCCGCACACATATACAACACTTTTGCTACACTATTACGCAGGGCATGCGATAACCCATGCTTGTTAATCACGGCAATTACGTTTATTTGCATTATTGAAAAATCACATGTATTTCCATAATTCAAGGAATATACATTTATGAAATAATTTCTTGATAAGCCTTTCAGTATCACGTTTATTGACATATTCCAAAAAATATCTTTTTGAAAAAATTTCTTGACAAATTTTTGAGTATCACAATCATTTACATAATTCAAAAAACATATTTTTTGAAATATTTTTTTGACAATTTTTTTAGTATCACATTTACGTAATTCCAAAAACATATTTTTAAAAATAATTTCTTGATAAGCTTTCCAGTATCACGTTCATTTACATAAATTCCAAAAAACATTTTTTGAAACAATTTCTTGATAAACGAAGACGTCACTCATTTCTGCTGACTTTTTTTAACTATATCATTTTGTCAAATGACCCTTCTATTCTGTGGAGATCTGCTTTACACCCTAATGGCCTTTTTTTGTTTCATAATAATAATAATAATAATAATAATAATAATAATAATAATAATAATAATAATGATGATGATGATGATACACCAAAGATCATCAACATTTTGTGTGTTATTTAGGCTAAAACGTCAATCGACAAGAACTATATCAACGACTACAATTAACGTCACAGTGACGTCACGATGATGTCTAGAAAGGATTCTACAACTGACATCATAGACATCTGCCTCTTTGGGCAAAGGATATAACGCGTTATGCACCCAAGAACATTGAACAATGATGAATGATATTTAGAACTAATTTCATGTGCAAACTTCTCTTCCACTCTCTTCTCGAAGCCTATTCCTCTCTCTCTCTCTCTCTCTCTCTCTCTCTCTCTCTCTCTCTCTCTCTCTCTCTCTCTCTCTCTCTCTCCCAGTTCTGAAAAATGAAAAAGTTCCTATATTCTCCAGCTACAAAGACCTTCAATGTCTGTATTGAGATCACAGCAGGATATCAAACCTTTTTCAGACAGTTGAAATTCTTCGAGTTTGATATCCTTGTTTGTGTTATGGGGGGCGGCGTGTTGGGGGGTGGGGGATGGGGTGTTTGTTGGGTGAAGTCAGAAGATGATATTGAGTCAAAGCCATAACAAGTGTGATATGGGAAAATAATATAAAAATAAAATCTTTAATTTTCTCCATAATCGCAATAAAAACAACGAATTATTTCTAGACATAACAAAAGTAATCGTGGAAATAAGTTGACACAAATGTGACCGCTAAATAGGGATCTGAAATTATAATGACAACGACATATCATTATTCAATCCTCACATGCACTGTGATAGCAATATTAACCGTAAGAAAAAGTTTAACTTGAAATATTGATCTGAATAACTCAAAAACACATCATTCACGCTTTGTACCTAAATAACCATAAGAATAAAGATGCGGACTAAATTTCAATACCATTTTCATTCGAGTCTTAAGCTCCAATATCGGAGAACCAAACCAAGAAGGGTGTTCGACTTGCTTCGGGTAGCTGGTTTGTGCTCTAGATTTTACATATAACATGTTCAATAGTATCTACGGTATTTCAGAGAAAAGCTGGTTTGTGCTCTAGATTTTACATACATAACATATTCAAAAGTATCTACGGTATTTCGGAGAAAACATGACTTTGTATTTAACACGCATTGCTCTACAGTGGCTGTTAAAAGATATAATGTTACTGGAGTTTTTATACATGTAACAGTTTTTAAACGTTATTATTCTGAATATTCAATTACATGATTAAAAAAAATTTCTTTTAGCATATAAGTTATACTGATTTATTTTTCTGGTGGATTGTTCGAACGCACTGTTTAAGTTGCTGAGGAGGAATTGTAATTCATCATTCGCCATAAATATTGCTTCAACAGTTACTATATACCTACACACACACACACGTGCATACAGATACACAATATATATCTATATATTTGTATATATATAAATTGTATATATTATATATATACATAATATATTTATGTAATATATATACATATATATATATATATGTGTGTGTAATTATATATACTGTATATATATAATATATATTAGTTATGACATTCAGGATTGTATCCCGAAGCCGTAACAAATTATTATTCAGATTAAACAGGATCTATCTGTCTAAATCAGTTGCCACCAGTAGACAAAGATTTAAGACAAAACACAGAACTCTGCCAAGAAGAAACGCACTCAAGCGAGGGATAACAAAACCAAGAACAACTTAACAATAAATTTATTATTACAAAAATTAATATACACAATAGGATGTCCCTGAAAACTAAGCAAGGAACTAGAAAATTCACATGCACATCTAGATCTCACTCACTACCTTCCATAAAATAGTAGTACGGGAAAGAAACAAGTGGCAGGTAGAAATTCTGACTTAACCAATGACGATAATATCCACTTACACAATAGTTGAAGGCACTAGATAGGAAAGTGTCCTTAACGCTAATTTATACACGAGTATCTTAATTACAATAATTGGATAATACACTTGATAACCTTCTAATAGTGGTAATTAACAACATATGAAGCTTAACAATTGAATGCAGCTAATTGACGATGTCCTTAGTTTGATTTGCACTGGAGTGATGAGGTGAGGCTCTTGCACAAAGACGGGTAATCGTTACGTGATGACGATAATTATAATCAAGAGCGGAGAGTCCAGTGAATTATTCTCACCCTTCTCCGACCTCGAAAGGTCTCCCCTGACGACTCCAGGAGAATCCACCAAAAGCACTCGCAGGTGGGCAAAAGGGTAACCCACATCACTGCTATCAAAAGGGGGGCGTAAGGCAGGCAACACCGCTGTAGCGTAGCTTAGGACAAAAGGCAAAGGTGCTTGCTCCAAAATATTCGGGTCTAGACCCGAAAAAGCAGAGTTAACTGCAGGCGCTGCAGAAGTAAACCAGTGCAGAAGGTAAGGGCAGGGGCTGGATCTCTTCTCAGTGGAGGCGAAACACTATCTTGTTCCCCTAACCAAAAAGTCACCTCGCCAGCGCCCCCCCGTCAAGTGTGGGTGGCGGAGAAGCAATGATGAACACGGCAAACACAGAAAACGTAAAAACTCCGCTCGTTGATGTGAAAAGGAAACAAACACGCGGACAAATAAAAACTACACACACATATAATAAACCCTTGAGGGGAAGCAAAAGAATCCTAAACCAGTTTCTGGTGACCTATGTAAAAGAAAGCAAAACTTACTTTACGATAAACATCATGAAAAATATATATATATATATATATATATATATATATATATATATATATATATATATATATATATACATATGCAGAGAGAGAGAGAAAGAGAGACAGACTTGAATATACAAGAGAATAAAGCTTGAACGAAATATCTGCTAATTAAATAACACAGATCAACGGCAATGACCTTATAACAAATAATATTAATAAAAGCCTAGGGCAAAATCATAAAAAATCAATAAGATACAAGATTTCAAGGAGAGCATCTCAATTTAATCATTCGCATCAGCAATGCCGGATGCAAACGCGCATGCGTGATGCAATCGCATTTCGCTCAAGTATGCAAGTAGCGGCAACCTTCATTATCAAGCCGTGAGTTAATAACTCGGTTTACCAGAATCCCTTTTAAATTATCAATTTGTCGCCAAGTCGTTCTTACACAAGCAACGGTCGGGTCGTCATGGCAACCGACTAACGACGCGAGGTAGGAAGCATTTGCAAGTCACAAACCACGGGCGTGGAAATACAAACCATAGGGGATTTACGCCACAGCACAAACACGATGATATTTCAGAACGTATAACAAACAGATCGTCATAAATCAAAGCTCATATTACCACGTCTATGCATAAGCACATTACTCGATGTCGTTTTAAATCTGGAGTTCGTGACACCTGGATTTCATTCTATATCGAACGGTTTCCTTTGCTTTAATCTTTATTCTTATCTAAATCAGAGCGTCCATCCTTAAAAGAGGTCTTTTCTGAACGATGAATTAACAACTTCCTCTTCATTACGTTAGGTCGTATAAAAGCATGTGATTCCAGAGTAAATCATTATTTAATTGCAAACTGATATTAAGACAAAGCTGAAAATAGAAAAATATAACAGAATAAAAAAATGCAGAAGCGTTAATGTGAAAAGCGATGGAGCAGAGAGATATGATGATAAAAGCTGAAAATAAAACAGAGAGAAGGGAAGGCGCATGCGCGTGTTTGTATCTGCGTTATCATACGTGGAATTAGCTTTGCAGAGTTCATTTCCCATTTACATCATGTGCATCATTCTCTTGACCTGACTTTGTTGCACACTAATAAAACATGCAATGAATAATACATTTTAGGAACCGTAATGTAGGTGGGAAATTATCTCGCTTTGGTTACCGTTTATCCTTCGTAGAATAGTTACAACCTACAAGATATCCCATGCTTAAAAGAAATTAATTTCATCTTTATCCATCGTAACGAAAAGTAAAATACAATATTCATGGAATGGTCTGTCGCCGTTACTTTTCATGTAATGCAAAGCTAATAATTTTACTCTTGAAAACAAAACGTTGACCAAAGGAAAACTGAATGAACTTGTAAAATGAAATATGTTACGTCACTACCAGCCTCCCATTTGTCAAGCACAACCGTTCTTTCCCGGTGGCTGGAAGATGAATGTGACTGATTAGGTTAACCCTTCATCCAGTCAGTTGAAAGATTAGGAGGAAGGATTATCTTCGGGCGACACATCCCGAATCCTGTTATTAGTTAATCTTCCGCACGTTTTTTAGCCTTCCAAAAAGCAATTTACACTTTTTCTCCAAAACTCAATTTGCTTATGTAATTGCTGATGTGAGTAATATCCTTCAACCTCAATTACCTTTGTCCAAAGTGTGCAAATATTTCATGAATGGAACGGAGGTTTTGCATTTGGGGAATCATAGAATACAATCAGATTACTCTCCTCATTACAGGCTATCAACAACAGCCAACTGTACAACAGCAAAACTTATGCTGAACAGACCGATGTCATTAATTCTCAAAATTCTTACACCAAGGGGAACCTCATAAATCAAATCAAACTAGCAGATGTGATGTCTTATTATGAAATCCCCCGTAGGAGGGTAGTACCGTCAGTGCACTTCACATGGTGCACGGTAGGCATTACTCAAGGTTCTTTGCAGTGTCTCTTCGGCCCCTAGCTGCAACCCCCATTCATTCCCTTTAATGTGCCTCCATTCATATTCTCTTTCTTCCAACTCACTTTCCACCCTCTCTTAACAACTGATTTATAGTGCAGTTGCGAGATTTCCTCCTGTTACACCTTTCAAACTTTTTTACAGTCAATTTCCGTTTATGCGCTGAATAACCTCATAGGTCCCAGCGCTTGGTCTTGTGTTACTATGAAATCAGTTGTTCTTGATCAGCACTATAGTTCCACGAAAAGGACAAGCAAACTTCGTTAATACCCAAAGGGTTCACTCTGTATCTTACCTAAGCAAACACTACTGACCCTAAGGAATTATGACACCAAGGGGTCTTTAAGATTAATAAAGATTTTTAAATCTTCAAAATGAAACAAATTTTTGACAGGTCCCATAAACATTAGATTTCTACAGGTGAAACAGTAACTTTTCTTTACAGCCAGCTGAATCCCTGAATGTTTTCAAAAGAGTATTTATATGCGAGAACTGAAAATTTAATGAAAATTACCCCCAAAATATCAAATTCGCTCAGTAATCGTGCTGAAAAACAATAATTACCGAATGCCCAGTTCACCTCTAATGGCAAACACACCTGGGCTCTTGACAGTGGGAAATATATTGGATTGTGTAGTATTATATGGACAAAGTACCATTATCAGATGATGGAAAATGGATTGTGTAATATTATATGGACAAGTATCATTATCAGATTATGGAAAATAACTAAGAAAAAAAAACAATGAAGATATGAGAGCACAAGAATGTGACCTTTTCACAAGGAGGGCAAGGTACAGACCCACCAAGAACACTTGAAAGACAAGTTAATGGAGTTTTTATTTTTGGTATTTCAAGAATGATAAAAAAATACAATTTCTTTGTAAGTTTATAAAAATTATACATTATATTGTATAATACATGTATTTAGTGATAGATGTGTGCAGCTGTAATAAATCTAACTAAACATTAGCTTAAAATCCTGACATCATCAACGCTAAGAATTTTCTGTGAATTCCTACGTGATGTAAATACCTATATTCTACATTCTACATAAAAAGGGGCCCTGACAATATTACTAATATTATTTTGCAGTTGTTTACAACCAAACGAGTCATGTTTCTCGAGCCATTTTTTTATATCAATCCATATTGGTTATTGTAGCTTAGCAGGAAACTTCCTGCAAGCTACACTGGGTCCATTTAATGCCTTCATTCATTAAGAATGCTAAAGTAACATTAAGATGGCCTGGTGATCCTATTATTGACATTATTGTTAATTACAATCGGCGACCAGCCATGGTACATGTTGTTACACAAAAAACTATACATAGTTGATGTTTGTGAGAGCCCCTTTATTTCATTTTCCCGTGCCACTAAAGCACAGCAAAACGAATATAATTTCTAAAGGTACAAATAAATTATAATAGTCCTTCTTATTAAAATTTTCCAGTGAGAACATCGAAGAAACCAACTAGATTCTCTTCTCTTTCATATTCCACTGGAGCGAAAATGATCGGTTCATTACGCATGAACAGGTAACATGATGAATGGATTTTCAGAATGGGACCAGCCCACAACTATGAAGATGTTTTCGCAAGACAGTCGTCAGTCCGGTTTTGCTCTTCATCATTTGGACAACGGGGGGGATGATGGTTTTCATGCTTTCTATCTCGGACTTACGAAGTGTAATCATTTCTATCACAGTCGGCCTTTTCAAAGAAAACTTTCCTCCCATTTGGGGAATATGGTGACCTGGTTTAGAAAATATGAAATTCATGAAATCTATATTGTTTAATATAATCATTATCAAGCTAGTCCGAACTGTTTGATGCAGTGGGAGAGGAGTTTACAAAACACTCGGAAGTGTTGCAACTCCTTGAAAATTGGATTCGAACACAGTTAGAATAGCAAGCATTCATTTAATATGTGTATGCTTGTGTGTAAAACCATAATTATAAGGCATTCTTAGTATGGAATTTCTCGCATTTTCTCGATATTTCAATTGCAATTTTACATTTCCTCCTCCGATCTCACGTATTATTACTCGATAATTTAATTAGATTCTTCTTCACGTTCGTTTGCTATATCTGGAATGAAATGCATAATTACTGAGAATCCAGGAAGAAAGCGCAGTTGATTTATTTACGAAATGTCTGCATTAACTGCCAAGTAAGAAAATGCCACTAGATATTCATTTATCTGTATGAGGTCTTACTTACAAATTATCCATTAACTGTATCTTATGAATGAGACTTAGTGCCATCCAGAATGATGAGGTGCAACAGGATTGAACTTAACCTTATTTGTAGTATAAAAAAAAACTGAAAACAACAACAAAATTCATCAACAAAGGAACGGGATTGTTCCTTCTGTGTTATGTACACTATATACAGTGACTTTTAAAGTCACGGGGGATAAACCATTATTTTAATTGGTTTGCTACAACGACGGAAAGTTATGTAGAAATTTCGTTGTAAAAGCAGACAAAAGACTACAACTTTTTCTTGATTGATGAAAAGAATGAAACCTCTTGTTCGTAATAATGGGAACCAGAAAGATGTTAATCTAGAAACCAAAAAATTGTTTTCTGCCTTTTTAAGCTTAATAGCAAAATATAATGTTACCTTGGGAGACAAGAATACTTCTCTCAGATTATGGCTGTTTTTCTCTCCTTCTCTCCTGATAACTATATATATATATATATATATATATATATATATATATATATATATATATATATATATATATATATATATATATATATATATATATATATATATATATATATATATATATATATATATATATATATATATAATATATATATATTATATATATATAAATATATATATGTATATATATATATATATATATATATATATATATATATATATATATATATATATATATATATATATATATATATATATATATATATGTATATACACATACATATATATAGGTGTATAATGCGTATATAATATTTACAAGTACACTTTGAATAGACACAAGTGCCCAAACACACACACACACACACACACACACACACACACACACACACACATATATATATATATATATATATATATATATATATATATATATATATATATATATATATATATATATATATATATATATTTAGTTTATATATACTGAGAAAGTCAACAGCTGAAGCTATTTATTTAGTAAACCTTGGAAAACGGAAATACATATTCAGCAAAATATCTTTCTAGAACGTCGTGATTTTCCGGAAAGACTTAAGAAATAAAAGCGACGTTCTGCTTCCACGCCATGATATTTATAGTTTCATAAATACATTTTCACGATTTACCCAGATGAAAAGGAAACTCGAAATATTTTATTTTGAACATACTTGGTCATTTCCCTGACTTACAAAAATTTTCTTATTTCGCGATAATCTGAAATTTCTTGCAATAAAGAGTATTCTCGCCTCTAGTAATCGCGAGGTGATGTTATTTCAATGTTTTTTTATTATTTCCGAGACACGTTATATATTTATTTGTTTGTTACTGTATATGTTTTTTTTTTTATTTGTCTTTGCATGAAAAGACTGTTGAATGAGTTACCTAAAATTCGAATTACAGTATTAAACAAATTACGCGGAAGACTATATACATAGAAAATAAACGAACCAACGAAATAAATATAAATAAAAAAATAAGTAAATGAAACAGGAAGATGAAAGAAAAACGAATACCAGAATGTGGAAGCTACCTTAGAGCAACCGAATAAAAACTGCAGTTACTTTCTGAATGAATATTATTTCAAAATATTCCTGCAATGGTAAAGGTTTCAGCTGGGTTGCTTACACTTCAAATTCCGGTTATTAATGTTTGTATGTATAAGAGCTTTAAAATTCTGGATGTTTCTACATCTCTACGAATGAAAATTCTGGCTATAATGGTCCCAGTTAGGCTGCAGATATTTCAATTTCTGGCCACAAAACTTGCAGTTATGTCGCAAAGGTTTCGAATTCTGGTTATAAAATATTTAAATTAAGGTGCGCAGATTTCACATTCTGGCTATAAAGGTTTAAATCAGGGTGGGCAGATTTCAAATTCTGGCTATAAATGTTTAAACTAATGTGCTGATATCAAAGCAAATTCTGATTATAAAGGTTTAAATCAGAGTGGCAGATTTCAAAGCAAATTCTGCCTATAATGGCTTAAATTAGGGTGCGCAGATTTCAAATTTTGACTATAAAGGTTTAAATTAGGTTGCGCAGACTTCAAATTCTGGCTATAAAGGTTTAAATTAGGGTGCGCAGATTTCACATTCTGGCTATAAAGGTTTCAGTGACGGTGTGCAGATTTCAAATTCTGGCTATAAAGATTTCAGTTAGGGTGCGCAGATTTCAAATTCTGGCAAACAAAGTTTCAGATTTCAAATTCTGCAACAAAATTTCGCAGATTTCAAATTCTGGCTATGAAGTTTCAATAAGGGTGCGCAGATTTCAAATTCTGGCTATGAAGTTTCGATGAGGGTGCACAGATTTCAAATTCTGGCAATAAAGGTTTCAGTTAGGGAGCATAGATTTCAAATTCTGGCAACTAAATTTCAAATTTGCGAGCGCAGATTTCAAATTCTGGTTATGAAGTTTCAATGAGGGTGCGCAGATTTCAAATTATGGCTATATAAAGGCTTCAGTTAGGATGAGCAAATTTACAGTTCTGGCTATAAAGGTTTAAATTAGGGTGCGCAGACTTAAAAATCTCGCTGTAAAGATTTCCAGTTACGGTGCGCAGATTTCAAATTCTGGTTATGAAGGTTTCAATGAGGCTGTCGTGCTTCTTGACGAACGACTTGGTAATGGTGTCGATGCTCTGCTCCTTCAGTTCCCTGAAGCAGATCAGCACGAAGATGTACCCGCCGACGCACACGACGCAGTGGAACCAGAAGATCCCTCCCGTGGCCACGGCGATCCGAATCTTGTGGAAGATGACGTCGACGACCAGCATGGAGGACCACATGACGCAAGAGGCGGCAGACACCCCCAGCCACTTGTACTTCGAGCTGAAGATCTCGCCCAGGGTGACCCAGGCGATGGGACCCAGGCCCGTCCCGTGGGCGAAGGTGAATAGGATCACGCAGAAGACCTCGGCCACCCACTGGTAGACGAAGTAGTTGTCCACTTTGTGGAGGTCCTTCAGGAAGAGGAAGAGCCCGAGAACGAAGGCGGACGCCGCCATGATGGTGAGAGACAGCAGGAGGAGCAGCTTCCTCCCTATGTGGTCCACCAGCAACGCCGAGATCGTGATGGCAACGATGAGCACCGAAGTGGAGATGAAATGGGCTATGTTGATGTAGGAGCTGGAGACTTCGGCGAACAGCTCCATGCAGTAGAGCGTGAAGCTCGACAAGCCGGTCATGTTGTAGAGGAACATGAGCACGCAGGAGATCATCAGCGGTCGCCAGAAGGTCGGTCGGATCAAGTCCTCGCAGGCGACTCCCCAGCGGTCGATGTCGCAGCTGTCGGTGATGTCGTGGTACTCCTCCATGACGTCGTTGCTCACGCCGCGCAGCCACTGGAGGGTGGCCAGGGCGTCGTTGGGGCGGAGGTGGATCAGGAATCGCGGGGATTCGGGCATGCAGAGCACAACGCAGACGAAGAAGGGCATCGAAACGCATGCCCCGATGATGGCCAAGTTCTTCCAGACCAGAATCTCTCCCAGCATGAAACACAGAAGACAGCCAACCTGATGGTAAAAACAAAAAAATTTAGTGTTTATTTTAATGACTTACAACCAAATCAATAACAATCAGCTATCAATAATAATCAATAAAACAATTTCGGTGACAATAACACAACTCATATCAAAATATAATGAACAGTTGCTGATAAACGAAGAACGATACCCTCGGTATATCAGATTCGTTTCCGTTTCGTATTATTTCCCGGAGCAAATACACCGACATTCACATCATTTCTCCTATGAAAAATAACTTCCAAACCTTGACAAATTTTTGGTAACGGATTCATAACCTTGGCCAAATTCAGAGTAAACCGACTCAATACACATAGTCAGCCCTCAACTATCTTTATCTTCCACGCCTTTGAATCTTTAAGAGACCGTCACTCCAATAATGGTTGAGCCATGACGCAACGCTCGAAGCATAATTTTTCTTTTTTTGCTTAAATCATTCCGGTCATGTACATTCTCGCTGTATGGACTTCGTCTCTGCCAAATCACCCATCATCCGCGCTTAACGGCCATCAAAAACGCGAAAAAGGCCTTGCAAATCGCAACAGCTGACGCCAGTGTCACAGAAATGGCCGTTAACCAAGCTTTCAGATCCACTAGGTCACCGGGTAATGCCATACATAGCTCGAGTAACATTTCTTGACTTTGATCGTCTGCCAGCAGCAGCAGCAGCTGTGATATACGCCACCGAGACGGGAATAAATGAAGGATGAAAAATGACAGTTTGCACACCGGGCGAAGGGGAGGTTTAAAAGGCGATGAATATTTTTAACATCTTAGCCATCATTAGTGCTGTGTCAGTAAATTCTGCGCGTGTGAGGATGAATAACGGATATCGAAATTACACGAGAGGTGAAAGATATCGTTTAGGGATTACAGATGAAGAAAAAGAGGGAAAATTCTGATTTCCACGTCCCGTTATGTATGAATACGATCTACGTAAAAGGTCGACATTTCTTGGAAACTGATGACGTCATGCCCTTCGCTACCCATTCTGCGACTCCCTAATAATCTTATAATTTTCTTCTAACAGTTTTACGCCTGACGACATAATCTTTCTACAAACATTTCTTCACATTAATGATGACATACAATTATCACAATTAATCGGTATCAGTAGCAGAGCTAGGAATTAATCACTATGCGTATTTAGAAGGGATTAGGTATTTCAATGACGATCTCTCTGTATTTCTCAACTAAACCGATGAATAACTTCATTAATACGTGCGATCTGATAACGAGGGATTATCAACAACAAAACTCTTGATGATTAATATTATTTCCATTAACTATACCTGTGATTCGTTTTCATCACAGATTCACCAGTACGTTCAGATACAGGTTTGTTTGAATATATATCCATCTATCTATCGATCTATCAATCTATCTATCTATCTATCTATCTATCTATCTATCTATCTATCTATCTATCTATATATATATATATATATATATATATATATATATATATATATATATACATATACATACACACATATTTACATGTGTGTCTGCGTGTTCTCTATATTCATGAGCATAAAGTTAAATATACTTCATAATACGCTTTACTTTTACAGAATGTAATGTAACCCTACGTAAGGAACTCATTTACATAACTTCTTACGTTCATTGCAACAAAGGGGAAAGGAAAATAGAATTGGATTAATTCAGGGAAAAGCGATAGACTTTCCCCTTTAACAATCTAGATCTTACTATTTAGGGCTTCATCAGGTACATTAATTGAGTTCAGAGGAAAATTATAATCACTCAAGAGTTGAATATTACCATAAATGGTTTTTGTACGATTTATGCAATTGCACTGACTTGCGGAATTAGAATAAATACCTTTTTATGGTACAAAATGTTTGGTAAATATCACAAGAACGCTATGATCATACATACACACACACACACACACACACACACACATATATATATATATATATATATATATATATATATATATATATATATATATATATATACTTATTATATTACATAAATTATATAAATTATATAATATATATATATATATATATATATATATATATATATATATATATATATATATATATATATATATTAAATAATATATATCAGATACTTTAACTTCCAAGACTAACATGCCAACCATTACGTTTTGCAAAGAAAATCTTTCTTCCTCTAATGGAATACCCCAATTCACATGAATCCTAACAACGTTAACATCCAATCTCTGTCTCAGCGAGAGACCTATTACACGAGTTTGAATCAACAGGTGCCAGAGCAGCCTACCTGGAATGCCAGGAGAGGTGCCGACGAGATGGCACCGCGGATCCTTGGCACTGCGATTTCAGCCACGTATATCTGCGAGATCACCATGACGATGCCGGTACACACTCCCGAAGTCGCGTGGAATAAGAACACCATCCACACCTAGGAAACAGAGCGGTTAGTATTTTTAGGTTCTGCTGTACAAAATATCCTCGCAAACATGACCATAGGCCTACAGTATATGGACATACATTCATACACACAGATACAAATGGAAACATCGATTTGGTTTTATTCATGAGAATTTGGCACTTCCAGCCATCCATCGCTTAAGGGGAAAAGAGGGAGCTGGAGTGGTTGGACAGCAAAATGTAAAAAGGAAGTAGAAACAGAGAAAAAAGTAAAAAGTTAAAAAGTGGGTGTAGCTAGGCACCGAAAGGACGCTGCAAACAACCTTTAGTAATACCTACAGTGCACCACATAAGGTGATCTGACAGCACTAACCACCCTTACGGATGCAAATTCAAAGAGGAATGATAGAGGAAGAGGTGGCGTGGATGCTAGGTCGGAGTCTCTAGAGTAAATGAGTGTGGAAAGTCTCTGAAAGGCGCCTGGTTGTCAATTTTATGGTTTCCAAATAAGAATATTCATAAGAATGTTCGTAAGAGAAAAAATGTGTAGACTATGATAATAAGTAGTGAGGCTGGAGGTATATCTTATCATTATCTGGTTGAAGTAAAAACGAAAAAGGATTGTAATTTTAGCTGGAGATGAACGACTCAAAATGAGCAGAAAATTTACATAACATTAAACCTCCACATGCCTACAAACAATGCCCAGTAGCATTATGTCATCCTCCATCCCACACACATAATATACACACAGTGCTACTTAATTAAAAACTGTCTTTCACAGACTCTCTCTTTTCCTGGACATCTACTAAACATTTTCTCCAACACTTTCAAGATCTACACATACTTCCAAAACTTCCAAATTATGCCCTATTTTCAACTTATATTCTCTTAACTCCCTACATGAGCAAACCACCTGACGATGATCATTCCCACTTTCCCATTCTTCTTTCTGGCCATTATAAAAAATAAAAAACAGCCCCTTTATGCATTGCAATACTGGCTTCCCAAGTCAAACTTCCACTCTGTACGAGTATGTGTGTGTGTGTGTGTATGTATATATATATATATATATATATATATATATATATATATATATATATATATATATATATATATATATATATATACATATGTGTGTGTGTGTGTGTGTGTGTGTGTGTGTATGTATACATGCTTGCATAGGTGTGCATACCGTCTTTACAGAGTTGATACCGTCTCACATCATACTGCAGCTCTTTAATACACTTTTGCATCCAAAATAATATGAAATAAAGACTCTTGAACTATACTTGAGTAGCAAAGATGACGAAGAGCCACGAGAGGGCCATCGGTACCATGGACACGAGCAGGACGATCTTCCTTCCATAGTTGGCCAAGAATCCGCTGAAGAATCCTCCTCCCAGGCATCCTGCGGAGAGTGATGGGGGAAATTAGGATGCATGTACGAGGATAAGTATAATGTATTCTAGAAACATAAAACATTATACATACATAAAATATATATACATATATATACACACACACACACACATATATATATATATATATATATATATATATATATATATATATATATATATATATATATATATATATATATATATATATATATATACATATAATATTTTTCTCCTATATTGTGCCATTTCTTCTGACAAGGTTTGGCTCACAGAAAAAACACAACAGTGTTTGTCACATTCATACATTAACTACTGAATCGTGGAGACTTTGTATATGTGTGTATATATATACAGTATGAATATATATATATATATATATATATATATATATATATATATATATATATATATATATATATATATATATATATAACGGCGTTGCTAACCACAGTTAGTGCGATGCCAGATACCGTTACACTTTCAGCTTGGGGTTTTTAGGTAAAGGAATTCAATTGTTTTCAACGTTATATTAACATTTTTATTGCTACGCGCGCACGACTTTACAAACATAAGGTCAGTTACGAGCACCGTGCATTAGCATTTCCCTTTGAAAATATATATATAAAAAAAACACTGAAATATAAAAATCAAAAAGAAATTCCCTTGAAAGTTACATCATACCCTTTCTTCTTTAAACTCAGGCTCGTAACATCCCACAACTTGTATAATTTTATTTTCTCCATTTCAAAGGCGAAAACGATCGGGAGAGTTCAACTTATGACGCATGAATAGCTAATACGAACACAGAGTGATGAAACAGAGACACTCTAGTGCTTCGTGGAATGCTGTAAATGATACTGAAAGGATATGCGAATGGAACTGCAGGGGAGGAATGATTATGCTCGTGATTCGAATTAATGCAAATCGAAAGATACGCTGAATTCTAAGAAAATGATGCAATTAATAACCAGTAAAATATCGAGTTATTGCACATGCTCATTTTTGGTGTCACTTGCGATATTTATTAAATGGTTTATGTACAATGTATGTGTCATTTGTGACACGGGTAAAACTTTATGTTGTTAGAAAATAGGTCTTGAGTGTATCTTTCAGAAAACCTGCATTTTAATAAATTTGTATATATTTATTAATTTATTAATTTTTTCTTTTTAATAGGTGAGATCTCTTCTTTCTACATTTTCCTTTACCTTCTCTTACTTCCTAATGGGCACCATATTCTTTGGAAGCTTGAATTTCAAGTTAATGGGCCCTGTGGGCCTGTTCCCTATAAACATGATTCATCTTCAGAATAATAATAACAATAATGAAAAAAAAAATACTTTACTTACGTTGAGGATAACAGTTTTAAATGCTTATGATGAGTAGTTTGTGGTTTGTAATGCGTTTACATCCATATACAGTGTTGTATTTGTGATAGCTTTCGAAGACTCGGGTATTGCACTATTACATACCAAGGACTTCGGAAACTATGCATTACAAAATACAAATTACAAATTAGACGCATTTGAAACTGCTGTCTTAAAATTGAGGAAAGTATTTGGAAAGATACACACAAGACCTGAGTTTTTAACGGCATAATGTTTTACCCATGTTTAAAATGACACAAGCATTGTACAAAAACCATTTGATAAGTATCGCAAATGATACCAAAAAGTATTGCAAATACTTATACTGAGAAGTATACTTTATAATCTACTAACACCTCAAAGCTTTCATCAAAATTTAGAAAATTAAGATTAAATAAGCAACGGCTACTCTAAAGTACATACAGTCAAAACCGATAACATTACCTACCCAAGAATTCAATTTCGGACACTCAAGTTTTCGAAACGTCACATCACTTCACCATATTAAACTCCAATATATCAGCATCACACTGTTACTCAAAGCACAACATTTTACCAAATCATTAAAACTCGAGTGCATTAAAATTAAGCTATGATTCAAAGCATAATATTTCATTAAGTCATTTATAGTCGAGAGCATCAAAATTAAGCTGCGATTCAAAGCATAATATATCATCAAATTATTTATACTCGAGTACATCATAATTAAGCTATGATTCAAAGCATAATATTTCATCAAATCATTTATACTCGAGCACATCATAATTAAGCTGTGACTCAAAGCATATTATTTTATCAAATCATTCAAACTCGGGTACATCAAAATCAAGCTACACTAAAAGGATAATACTGTATCAAATAGTTTCATCTCTAGCAAATCAAAATCAAGCCGATTCAGACCATAACGTAATTTTATCAAATCATTTAAACTTGAGTACATCAAAATCAAGGTACCACTCAAAGAATAACATAATTATATGAATTCACTCAAACCCGCGCACATCAAAATCAAGTTACCACTCAAAAGGATAACATCATTTTGTCAACTCACTCAAACCTGCTCACATCAAAATCATGCTACCACTCAAAGAATAGCATCATTATATGCATTCACTCAAACCTGCGCACATCAAAATCAAGCTACCACTCAAAAGAATAACATCGCTTTATCAAATCATTTAAACTCGGGTACATCAAAAGCAACCTGCCACTCAAAAGAAAAAGATAATTTTATCAGTTCACACACTTTTCCGCACACCAAAATCAATATACAGTATAATTCCACATCAATCCAAACTCCAAAACGCTGCAACTGAGTCGTTGCCCAAAGCAACTCTCGAGCTTTACTCACCCAGCAAATAGACGTATGTTCTCCACGCCCCCAGCTGTGGCTTCATGAGCTCCGCCGGGTTCTTGGTGATGTTGAAGGCCAGTGCGAAGCCGCAGGTCAGAGGCCCCAGGCAGCAGGCCGCTGTGACTATTATCTGAACGATATGACGTTGATGAGACTAAGGTGCTCTCTCTCTCTCTCTCTTGGGTTGTCGGGATGGGAAAGAAGCGGGATGGGAGAAACAGGGAGGGGAGTTCAACAGGAGGAGGAGGAGGAGGAGGAGGAGGAGGAGGAGGAGGAGGAGGAGGAGGAGGAGGAGGAGGAGGAGGAAATGGCAAAGTATGATGGATACGTGAAGATGTGGTTCCCTCAAAAAAAATTAAATAACTAAAACAATGTCTTTTTTTAATCAACTAGCGCCAAAAACTGTCCAATATCTATTTCAAGAAATTACCATAGCGATATTCACTGTCGATGCTTCCAGGTTTAATGAGATATGTAGACAAAAAAAAAAAAAAATACATCCAGGAATATAAACAAGGACTTAACATAAAAAAAAGTGTCACCATACTGCCTTGTTGCACAGGTACGTTACGGACAATGCAAAGGACGCCCTTCAATAACAGCGAGCAGGCCAACTCAAGTTCCACACAGAGGCCTAGATCTCGGTTAGTTTTGTTTCCCGCATATCTCTGAATTACTGAAAAGAATCACTATTTCCAGCGGCGATAATCATCTAAATTTAAGTGCATATTCACAGCAGCAATGCTGGTCATTCATTGACATAGTGAATCCCAATAGTCGAAATTTTTTTAGAGGATAGAAATCAACATATCTTCTACAAATAGTTTCTTACCTGCAAATCAACCACACTACATTACATTGGTACACTTTTAACTTACAACTGAATGTAATAAATTGGAACTGGAATATAGAAATTAGGTCAAAGGCCAATCGCTGGGACCTATGACGTCATTCAGCGCTGAAAGGGACGTTGACAGAAAGAAGAGGATGAAAACCTCGCAGCTGCACTATGAAATAACTGTCAGAGAGGGTGGAAAGTCTGATGGATGAGAGAGAATATGAGCAAAGGTACAGTAAAAAGAATGTAAGGGGTTGCAGCTAGGGGCCGAAGGGACGCTGCAAAGAACCTTGAGTAATGCCTACCTAAAATATAACACACAGGAGCTGTAAATTCCGTGATATGAGTTGTGGAATAAAAACCAAAGATACATTTTTTTGTTTTATTTTTTCTAACAGCGTTTTATCATAAAACTTTTGCGATCCAATCTGAACTAAGCACTGACCCCATTCTAACTGCACGTCAGTCGAGAAGACAGAAATCAGAGTGACTTGGAACAGGTGCGCCGTGCAGGTAACACTTTCTCGATGAAATATGCAACACCGCCAAAAATCTTCACCCCCAGTAGCACTTACAGGTAATTGCAGTATTTACGTTCAAGACGTAAATAAAAAATCTATTACGCATCTCTTCAATATTTCATTTCCCGTTGTTCTATAAAATAAAATAAAAGTTCAGTGCATATAGCTTCAGTATCACGCATTTTGTTGTTGATTCTTTTTCTCATATGTATACTGTAAAATATAATATTATATTACATATTACAGTGTTACTGAACTTGTGTTACGATTTACTAGCAAGGTTTTACAGTGGTGCCAGCGTTCGTAACGGTTTCGATGCAATGCCAGTCTTCATGGGAATGCGAGTAAATACTTTATAACTTTTACGACAGGACGCTGCTAACGTAAAAATCCCATTAGATAAAGATGTTTTTCCCGTGTAGACAGGCTGCGTTGCTTACGCCTTTATTTCAAATATTTATTTCTTCAACAAACATATTTGAATAAGGTAATGTTACAACTATCTAAAACCACAATAAAATTGCCATTAAGTGGAGACAGCTTTCTATTTAAATAACCTGAATTCCCTTTTAAAAGCGCTCTCTCTCTCTCTCTCTCTCTCTCTCTCTCTCTCTCTCTCTCTCTCTCTCTCTCTCTCTCTATATATATATATATATATATATATATATATATATATATATATATATATATATATACATTCACACACACACACATATATATATTGCACGTTGATATATGTATTATAAAATCCACGTCAGAGGGTCTGACGTGGATTTTTTATAATATTCTCAAGCACGTGCCCCTTCGTGCTGCATTGGATACTATATGTATGTATACATATACATACATTATGTGTGTATGTGTATACTAATGTGAACACCGAAGTACCCATTGAACAGGAATGCATTCATCTAAAGAAATACGCATTTTTAACCCTGCCGAGACGAATACTTACAGTTGTACTGTAATTCCACAAGCAAGCAAACGAGAAAAAAAATTCCCGACAAAAGAAAACGGAGGAACTCGGGGTAAACTGCGCTAAAACATTCCCCACTAAAACAACTCCCAAAAAACTGTGCATTTTTAGGGTTAACGGGCATCTGTTAAAGCGAAGCAGCTGTTCCGGACCTCACCTTTAAAACAACGAATTCCGCGAAAAGGACATCGTGCTACAGCGGAGGCGGCGCGCTAGGGACACCCCGGCGTAGGATGCAAGGAGTAAAGTTAACCTGCTGAAATATCCAATTAGGGTACCTGCCTACCTCGTCCCGTCCTCCGGGGCACGACAAGGTGGAGAAAAAAGTAGCTCTAATGGTTTTTTTTAGCTTCAGTGGGTTTCTTGTGGTTTAAAATAAGTGAGAGAGAGAGAGAGAGAGAGAGAGAGAGAGAGAGAGAGAGAGAGAGAGAGAGAGAGAGAGAGAGGTGGGGGCGAGGTCCAGCAGAAGCTATAACAGGACAGGATGGGACAAGCATAATTCTTACGGTTTTTAGCAGCAGTGGGTTTCTTGTGGCTTACAACAAGAGAGAGAGAGAGAGAGAGAGAGAGAGAGAGAGAGAGAGAGAGAGAGAGAGAG
Source organism: Macrobrachium rosenbergii (assembly GCF_040412425.1). NCBI lineage: Eukaryota > Metazoa > Arthropoda > Malacostraca > Decapoda > Palaemonidae > Macrobrachium > Macrobrachium rosenbergii. Next base: position 45,950,881 of record NC_089746.1, read on the forward strand.
AGAGAGAGAGAGAAATTGTTTCGCGCTTATGAAAGAAAGATGGAGCTAAGTTCTCATCAAAGAAAAAATGGGAAGGTACTTCTCATTCACATAAGAAGCAGACGGAAATTAATGTTTCTCTTTATGAAAAACATAGAAAGGAGTACCGTTTCTCATCTACAGAAGAAAAAATACATATAGAAGAGGGCTTTCCATCTCTAATGGAAAATGTCCTTTTCATCTATAAAAGGGAAAAACGGAAGATATCGTTCTCTTACAAAAATGAGACTTCACATCCATAAAATAAAGATGAAAAACGTTTTACCTCATCAATGACATGAGCTGAGAAGCATTGTGTCTCATCTTTACAGACAGTAATATCTGCGCAGATGTTTCTTATAAGTAAGAAAGAATAGGACTAAGTTTCTTTTCTACAGTGAACAAAAAATCTTATTCTTAAAAAAAAAAAAATAATTCGTAAACTAATGTTTCGCTCCTATGACTGAAAGTAGTGTTTCTCATCTATAAATACGCTGACGTTAGTGTTTCTTGCTTATGAAATACGAATCAAATGGATAATGTTTATGTAAGAGGGATTTTTTTTTTATTTCATAACTATACTTATTAGACTTGTACTAAATTAATTACCTATCTACTATCGTATATGTATATATATACATATATATTTTTTATATATATCACATATATAAAATATTTATATGTATATGTATACACATATATATATATATATATATATATATATATATATATATATATATATATATATATATATATATATATATATATATATATATATATATATATTACAGTCCCCAACCTGACTGGTCAGGCCATTACGAATGCATGCATAATTTTCACACCAATTCCACGGAGAGAGTTGAATTAAAGGTGGACTCGAATTAGAGAAATTTTCTTTCGTGCTCTTTCTTCTGCAAGCCAAAATTTCCGCTTATGGGAAAATTCCTTTAGATGAAAGCCACTGAGGTAAGCCATTAATTATGATTAGAAACCCGTTACCGAGGCCTTTTCTTTCACTTGAAATTCTGTCGAGTTGAGTGCACAGACATGTGCATATTCATGCATATATATGCAAACATTGTTTTATATCAAAGCAGAGGTTCATTTATATATATATATATATTTATATATATATATATATATATATATATATATATTATATATAATATAAATATAAATATATATTATATTATATATATACATATATGTATGTATATATAATATATATTTATTATATATATATATATATATATATATATATATATATATATATATATATATACAGTATATGTATATTATATATATATATATATATATATATATATATATATATATATATATATATATATATATATATATATACTGTATATATGAATACATGCAACCACGGGTTTAAAAAAACGCGTTGTATAAACGCAGGGTAAAGCTCACTTACTTAGCCTGTCAAAAAGAAAAGACAGTTGGGATACAATCAATATAATTAAACTGTCTCCTTTTGCATCATTATTCCAGGTGGATAAGCAGGCCGGTAAAACTCGGGTCAAACGTCCCTTAACAGCAAGATTCCATATACAAAGGCAATAAAAAAAAAATTTTATTAGTCTTAGAGCAGAAGTACGTGAAAGAGAGGCTCTGCAATAATGTGTTGATGTGATTATTACTCTGTAAACCGCTGGTTCTGGAGCATGAGTCAATTTGTGCAGGAAATAGGAAAAAATAATTATTTTATTTTATAAAGTGCAATTTTGTATGTGATGAACAGCACTGGTTTTTTTTGCTTTATTTTCGGGACAAATGTCTCCGCATATGAATACGCGCGCATAGGCTGAATGGCAGCCATACAAACGAAAAAAGTGCGACGCAAATGTATAGCCTCTTTATCTATGTGCATACAGCAGAAAAATTTGCTTGTAACCTTAATATATATATATATATATATATATATATATATATATATATATATATATATATATATATATATATATATATATATATATATATATATATATATCTGCGCGAGTCTTTCTGCTTTTGTGCACATATATGTAGTATCCCCCCAAGGGAGGAAACTTTTTATTGGAAATATTTTAAACTATACAAACACCCGAATTTCCTGTAGTATGCCACCCAAAATACAGGCACGACAGTAGCAGTCCCATAGTCACAAATGAACAAGTAGATGACGTATATGAAAATGAACAGTCGTGGGCTTTGTAGTTTCAAAAACTCGTGCCACTGTCCTCGTAGCTAAATTTCATTCGGCTTTAACTTGACCCAGTTTATATCTCTCTTTTTTCATTTGTTAATAAAGACATGGCAGACAAAAAAAATGTTAAAATCAAACCGCGGCTACGACTACCACAAAATATTTAAAGTTCTCATTCGCTAAAACGTCACGTTATGAATTATGTCTGAATTGTTAAACCTGTAATATTTTAAACTAAAAAAACCTACAGCATTTCGAACGAATTTGGACATCCAGTGTATTCCTGTACGTTTTATATATAAATAAATAATATATATATATATATATATATATATATATATATATATATATACATATATATATACATACATACATTATATAAATATTATTCATATACTCGTATATATTCATATATATACATACACGAGCAATACCAACATAAACACAACCACTGAAGTTAAAAATGATAGACAGATTTCTAACTGCAATGTAGAGACTTAATGGGGCCGGGTAATTAAAGCCATCAGTGAAGTTTTCATATTAGAAAGGAGACGACTTCAATGGCGTTCCGGAAAATTCTCTCCCAACTTTAATTTGTCGTAGTTGCAAGGAAAAATGTTGCAGCACAAAAAAAAAGAGATTCATAATTTGTTGCTCACAGCATAAGATTTTTCCTGAATATCGTTGGGATGTGTATGGACAGACGCACACACATGGGTAGATAGATTTGTATTATATACATATATATACACATATAATATATATATATATATATATATATATATATATATATACATATACATATATATATACATATATACTGTATATATGGGGTCACAGAACAGTGGGGAGTTATTAGCACAGGAGGGCAGGAGGCAGCAATGCAGACAGGAAATGATGGGATAAG
>NC_089746.1:45959011-45961511 GCF_040412425.1 Macrobrachium rosenbergii
GTTTCAATATTCTTATCTTCTCTCTGTTCGTCTTTTTATATTTGTATTTCCTTTTGTCGAAGATTAAATAATAATAATAATAATAATAATAATAATAATAATAATAATAATAATGAAGAATCCATAGTGGTGTCAGTGTAAATACTGTATATATAGAAAATATATACTAAACGAGTTTTTGAGAACCCGCTCATTTCTCCTTCTGATCTCACTTGAGAAAGAGAATAGAGCAGATTCTCGAATACTCTCGTTTTGTATTTATTTTTATATATATTTATTTACACTAATAATAATAATAATAATAATAATAATAATAATAATAATAATACTAATAATAATAATAATAATAATAAAACCCATGATTACTTCTCACTTAGGTTACAGAGCACTCTAGTAATTACACGATTTATTAATACACTATAGCCAACATCCTCTTATACAAATATTCGTAATCTATTTAGCTTTCCTTTCCACAATTTATAAGAGTGCCAACATCAAGCAAAACGTATGCTAACTCACTGATAACGTCTTTAGAAAACTGAATACAATTGACGGATTGACCTCCCATCAGTTTCAGGATAACAATCGATCACTAAGGTCAGATCAGACCGGATGTTGCATAATATTGCAGATGTATTTTTGAAAATTCAGAATGCATCGATGTCCGGTTTTAGGAAATCTGATTAATCCTGCTTAATGAGTATTATATCTCACTGTACCACTGAATGGGCAAGCAGATTATGGAAATGCGTTGAAAAGACAGTATTCATGAACCTCACTGTGCTGATTTATATACGTCTATATAGACGCACATTAAATACACACACACACACACACACACACACACACACACACACATATATATATATATATATATATATATATATATATATATATATATATATATATATATATATATATATATATATATATATATATATATATATATATATATATATATATATACATATATATAAGGTATGTATATATTAACAGGACCTCACCTCATTGAAACTGGATGGTATCTAGCAGAGTTATTTATTCAAAAAAATTACAAGCTTTCCAGGAATAACAGTCATTGTCAAGTGGCTACTTGACAATGGGACTGTTAGTCTTGGAAAGCTCGTAATTTTTTTTTTCATAAATATCAACGCTAGATACCATTCAGTTTCAATGAGGTCCTGTTAGCAGTTGCATTAATGCGCAGAACAATTGTGTGATAAAGTTAATATATACATACATACATACATATATATATATATATATATATATATATATATATATATATATATATATATATATATATATATGTGTGTGTGTGTGTGTGTGTGTGTGTATGTATATATACATATACAGTATATATATATATATATATATATACGTATATATATATATATATATATATATATATATATATATATATATATATACGTATATATGAGTGTATGTGCATTTGACAAGTAATAAAAGCCAACGACCACTGAACAAAACAAGTAAAGAGAAGAAGTATGCTCTCGCGCGCGAAGAGTTGAGACCGGTCAGTTTTTCCAAAATAAAACTAAAAGTGTAATAGAGGCTTATGTAATAAAACATTACTGCCATTCCGTGCCCTCACAACAACAAAGTAAAATGTGACGAGATGTAAAGCTGTTCTGTTTTCAATAAATATATATTCCGTCACATACACAAAAGTGTTTTTATCTACTGTCGTTACTACACAGTAGATAAAAACACTTTTGAAATACCGCAGTTGGTCAGTAACGGACGCCCTCTCCAACTTGATTTTGACAATTTTGAATCAGTCCACGACGGTTTTTGGAGGGAATTCTTTTCTTAAATTAATAATAATAATAATAATAATAATAATAATAATAATAATAATAATAATAATAATAAAAGAATTTTGAGAAGACTAAATGTAAAATTAACTCGAATGAAGCAACCATCCTTTTTTAACAGGACATGTTTAAAGAGATGGTTTGCTTACCTATTATTATTATTATTATTATTATTATTATTATTATTATTATTATTATTATTATTATTATTATTATTATTATTATTATTATTATTTATAAGAAGTAGCATTTGTAAAGAAATAGCCAAAAGATAATCACATTGTCACAGTAAGCATGGACAGAACTGAAAACCTTAGTTATTTACGGAACCCTTCGCGTAACTGCATACCGCTATTATTATAGCCATCAATCTTCTCTAACAGTGCCAGGAAAGGACGGAATTTTGGGGAAAAGAAGAGAACAGATTGACGGACGTCAAAGGAATAAGAATAAAACTGAATGTATGTCATGCTATCAGAGACAAATAACATAACAGTTTTCTCGTCTTCCCACGTAACGTTTTTTTTTTTCGAAGTGTTCTATCATTCTGTGCTAATATCAGTCTCTGTAATTCAGTGACGTAATCAGCAGATTACGATGCCATTTAATATAGCCTTTTTTCGCCATATGGAAAGGCGTACAGCTGTTCGTGTACGTATTTT
>NC_089746.1:45969011-45976511 GCF_040412425.1 Macrobrachium rosenbergii
CAGAATTCAATTATAGCTCAAAGTCCCTAACATCCATTTTCTGTGGGTTAACCACACCCGATTTCTGCTACTCGATTTCACAAACGAAAATCTAGTTTTGCTCTTCCCTCGACGAACGTCATTAGAAAGGACATTCTTCTACTGAACCGAAATAAGCGGTAAAGGATAATAAGTACAATTCATTGCTTACCCCCACACCATTTTACAGATATTTTGAGTCCTTACATTTTTTCCACTCCTTTATCCAAGACAGTAATTTCGTGGCAATACATCAGAGGGCTGAGCTTTGTTCGACGTATTCCTTCATGAACCTCTGTTGTTCAACAAAGGCTCTATTACAAAGGAGATTTTACGGCAAAAGAAGCAATAAGGGCTTTGTTGGCAGTACGACAATGGCAGACAAGGCAGTTCTGGGCCCCACGAACAGATTAAGCCTTGTTGCCTCCTACGAGTCTCTCTCTCTCTCTCTCTCTCTCTCTCTCTCTCTCTCTCTCTCTCTCTCTCTCTCTCTCTCTCTCATACTAATTTTCATCTATGTCTGATATTTCTAACAGTTGGTAAATCATTTGCGTTTCCATTCTGTCACGCCTAAGGGGACCTTGATACAGACAGTAATACTGTATATATCCCCCTTCATTCTTTAATTTCAAAAAAAAAAAAAAAAAAAAAGTGATTTAGGCACATCAAGTACATGTAATGTGTGTGTGAGTGTGTATGTGTATAAGCTTCTATACTAATTATAAATGCAAAAGAAAAAGAGAGAGAGACAGATCATGAAATCGATTTTTCATTGCGTATTATACGCATATTAAGTGTATTATCATTTGAACATTTCATTTTGTTGCAGGATTGATCCCTGAGTTAATGAAATTTTTGGCTTTTGTGCATAATGATAATAATAATAACAATAATCCAAATCAGCGAGACCATTATTCATTCTGTTAGTATAAAGCCATAACGATCAAATAAATGAAAGCATTTCATTTGCAGGACAAAACAAAATAAGTATATACAGACGTATACAAGCATGGTTCTGTATAAAGTATGTTTATTTTTTCATGAATATTGGTATCCAGACACTCTTTATATCTAATATTTTCTTCTTGACTTACTAGGTAATTGTATATTGATCTTCAACCATTCTCTCTCTCTCTCTCTCTCTCTCTCTCTCTCTCTCTCTCTCTCTCTCTCTCTCTCTCTCTCTCTCTCTCTCTCTCTTTCTCTCTCGGCAGTGAAAAAAATCAAGTTGAATGTTTACCTATAAATCTATAACTAGGAAGAGCTTAATGGGGTTATGGGATGTATATTTCTCATTCCGCTTCCCAAGTTTCCTGTCGACAGACAGACAGACAGACAGACAGACAGACAGACAGACAGACAGACAGACAGACAGACAGACAGACAGACAGACAGACAGGAGGTAAAATTTATTATATTAAGAAAATCAAAAGTTTAAAATCAATTCCGTTAAGGTAAGCATGCACTTAGGAATCCCGATCTACCGTAAAACAGCGATGAGAGAGAAGGAAATGCACAGTGCCATTAAATTTATTTATTTTCACGGGCTCCCCCTGACCTTTTAATTACCTGACCAGGTAATTAGTTGATTAGATTGTATTACTGATAGCGTGAACGTCAAGGAGTGTAACGCCTAAGGATTTCTTGGCCGTCCTTTCTGTCTTAACTTCTTGTTCGTGTTATAATTTATCTATTTTACCTTATTTTATTTTTTTCATTCGTTTCTTATTATCTTTGCCCGCATAATAAACGTTCTATGGAAACCTTTGCAAGTTAAATGTCTGTATGGTTTATACAAATATTTATACATTTTTTAATAGAAGCTCCTTTGCAAGTTAAATGTCTGTTTGGTTTGTACAAATGTTTATGCATTTTTTTAATAAATCCTCCTTTGCAAATTGAATGTCTGTCTGGTTTGTTCTGCTTAAATGTTTAGACACTTTTTTAATAACAATCATATTACTATTCCACATTCCAGTAATGGTAAGTAGCCTGTCAGTTTATTTACCGAATCCCTGAGGAAGAGCCTGAAGAGCTGGCTAGGAAAGAGCAATTTCCCCTTGACGTTTTCCATCACAGGGATGTAACTACGGGAAAATCACCCCTGACAATATTAATACTCCCAAGTTCTTTGATTTCTCGCCTGAGGAGTTTTAGCATAACATTTCACGCTCGCTCTGCGATGTCCTTTAAATATATTGTGAGAAGTCGGCTCACCAGTGAGCGAAAATACGTTTCCTTTGCGCACGACGTCACGCTTCGGACAGTCTCCTCTGACAGCACAGATGTTATGAAAAAATGTGTTTAATTAGTCACAACGTAAGCATCATGTTAAACTGCTGTTTTTGTTGTTGTTTTCATGGTCTTTCTTACTGTACTCCTGCAAGTTTTCTCTTTCTTTGTTTTCATGTCGATAATGTGCTTGAGGTGCCGCTTTCTAAAAAACCGATATTTTGGCAAAAAATTCAACAACCTCGTCAGGAACACCAACTACATCAGATTTCATCTCAGCAGCCATTGGTTTTATGCATTCCGTTCCTAGTCGAAAACCATTGTCATGAACTGCTGTTAAAATTTCTCTAAAAATTTTTAGTTTAGAAAAAAAAGTGGTCTGATGGTGCGTTTTCTTTCACTTATATAATGGATCCATGTCTCTGACATCTTGCTGTTAACAACGTAACTTATATTTGGATATTTAAAGGAAAACTTTTTTTACTACATTCCACCGATATATCTCAAGGACTCTCCTTCGATAACAGATCCCATCGTGTCTCCTGATTTCTGACATTTGGCGAATTCTGTTTCCACAGAAAACATTTCGTCAGTCTTAAGATCCACATCAATTGTCTCCAAAAATTATGTTTGTCACACACATATTTCCAAGTCCAGTTCCCTGTCATGAAAAAATTTATTAGGTCCGTTTCCATCTCGCCCAGATGATACCATTTCATGGGATAACGGGTCAATATTTTCATTTCCGTTATGGCAGTTTGCCTTATCACTAACAAGTCCAATATCCCTACGTAGCAGAAACGTTTTTAAATCTATATTTAAAATTAACTGCACTGGGATGATCATGAGAGCCCCTCATCAGCCGACTGCATCCAAACAAAATTTTCATGACAGTCTTGATTTAATCTCCGTGTCATAAGAAAAGAAATATCATGACTCTTTGTTAGCATGTTATGTAACCCAATCATTGAGTATCAGCAAATATGAACACTTTTCTATCAGCACATGGATTTATAAAAAATTTTTGTCAGGGTTAAAAGGGGATCAATCCCGAATTCTTTTCAAACCCACAAATTACTAGGTCCAAGATTATGGACAATTGCCGCAACGGCAAAGCCAGTTTTTTCAAAATTTATAATAACATCAGTCAGTTTTTTATGCACACTGGAGTCATCATATTGGCAGTATATGGGTTGTTTCCAGCTTCCCGTCAAACATCTTAACATAACTACTTGAACTTTATCATGCGGTTCATATAAAACGTCCATCCCTTTGTCATAACTCCACATACTAGCCATATTCATTTCATCAAATGAAATTACGGCAAGTTTTTCTGTTTCCGTCACTGTTTCTGATTTTGCCTTTTGACTAAAAGAACAGATATATTAGGTATCAGATTTCAACAAAGGCGGTATTAAAAGAGTTACACACAAGCTTTGAAAACATATGCAATATTTACGTGTTAATCGTAGGAATAGTCAAGTCTCTCTCTCTCTCTCTCTCTCTCTCTCTCTCTCTCTCTCTCTCTCTCTCTCTCCAAACGCTCGGGCAATTAACTCAAAACTAAATGACAAGCGTTCGATCTTTCTTCGAAGATGGCACGAAGGGATAATATGGGAATGTTCCCTTAGCTATAGTATGTCTCTGCTGACCAATGGCTGAGTTGAATTACGTAATTCACTGTTAGTCGACTGTGGGTCGAAACTGTGTGTGTGTGTGTGTGTGAGAGAGAGAGAGAGAGAGAGAGAGAGAGAGAGAGAGAGAGAGACAACGTGCGTTTAGCCTACTTCATCCTCCCCACACCGAAGGGCCTATGATTGACGTCATTCTCCTCTCGGTGGTCTTGCCTATGTGCGCGTGAGCCGACCTTTCAGAGTATATTTAAAGGTCCTTGCTCAAGTCAAAAACTTCCCCCTCCTTTTTTTTTTTTTTTAGTATCGACGCGTCTCTCGAGTAAGAAGATTCATAACTCGTGAAATTCTAGCTAGTGCTGATAAATGGAAGCTGAAAAAATATATAAATAAAATAAAAAATTTTGTAAGGATTAATACTCTTTGAGACTGAATCTATATAAACTAATATGTCTTACATCACACGGATATGGTTATGTTTGAGTTATTGCTGCAAATTCATTTCTGTTTAAAGAAAGATAATCATGATGATTTGTGGCAATGGAAGATTCAGTATATCCTAATTACAGTGGATAAAATAGTAGCCAGGAGACCCTATTCCCAAATTACAGTGATGAAATAATAGTCAAAATGGGAAATTTGAAACCACTGACAACGGATTTCTCTCTCTGATTTTGCTTTTCGCAAAGATTATTACAACTCTCTTGATTCTGAAAAATTAAATAAGATTGTTTATGTATTGGTGTATAGGCTATACAGTTTGTATAGGCCATGCACCTCATACAATACTGAAGATGAGTTATTCTTTTTAAGTCATGAGCAATTTATCATCATTCCTGAAGCATTGTTATAAGGCCTTAAAGGCGTTATGATATCGACCAAACTTCAAATAAGAACATCAAAATCATAAGAGCTAATGGATATAATTGATAGCCTCTACAGGAATGCCATACATACATACTTTAATAAAATGTCAAACCAGATTTCCATTTCTTACAATCTCAGATCCGTCAAGAAAACAGCTTAATACGATCTGAGTGGAAAATCCCATGCAGATTATGAATAACTTTTGAGTTCCAAATTGCTACACTTACTAATTTTAAGAAAAATTACTAACAAATAATCATGTCTTGGATATACTTATTATTTAGTACATATGATTTACAAATAAAAGATGACCATGATAAAGGACTCTTAAGATATTTACTAAGAGAATTTCATGGAATAATCGTGATAACTGATAAAGGAAAAACACTCCGAGTACAAGATTTACGTCCAACACATGAAACGCAAGCAAAGGTTGTCCCCGTGAACTCGAACAGTGAAATAATACATCACCAGATATAGAATATGAGGAAAAACCCAACGGGTCGATTGATTGATTTGAGTTACTCTGGCATCGCCACATAAAAATTTTATGGACATCGATATATCAAGTGTGAAAAATATTTGCAACTAAAGCAACTACTGATATACGAATTTAAAGTCAGTTTTGTTAAAGGTGGCTGTCTGACTTATTTAACGAACGAAATGGCATTACTTCCGTTAAATGTAGAACATAGTAGTGGAAACAGCGAGAAATGAATCAGAACTTCTCGGTGCAGCTGACACTATCGGCCATTACCTACTCTTGGGAAGTGGAGAGGAAAATTTGGTTGTATACGTTAATATGAGTAGGAAGGCACACAGAAAAGTACACACGCTGTATACACACACAAACACAGACAGACACACACACACACACACACACACACATATATATATATATATATATATATATATATATATATATATATATATATATATATATATATATATATTATATACACATATATATGTATATAATTATTTATGTATACATATATATGTAATGACGTATGTATATATAATATATATATATATATATTCATTTATTTATACATATATTCATTTATACATATTTATATATACATATATATATATATATATATATATATATATATATATATATATATATATATATGTGTGTGTGTGTGTGTGTGTGTGTGTGTGTGTGTATGTACAGCTATGTACTTTTCTGCTTACCTTCCTACTCATATTCTCTGCATCATTTCCTCTATTTGACAATGAAAAATAAAACGAACACGATCATACACACCACTTACAGCACAAAGACAAAACTAATCAGGGTAATCATATAAATTAGACTATCACTAGGATGAACAAGAACCGAAAGCCTTCCAGCTGATCAGCCTCGCAGAAGAGACACAAAGCCCTTATTATATGCTCATTAAGAGAGATTTGTTACATTTAATCAGCTTCGACTCTTGAGCCATCAGAGTAATTAAGAGGCTTTTCTTTTTTTTTTTTTCTTTGATGTGTAGCTGAAGGTTAGGCTCTCTTGAGATAGTAACTTTATTTTTGCTAGAAAAAGAAATCGTGAAATTTGGGATTTCTGTCAAGTAAGTTGCCAATTTACTTAAGGCTTACAATTATAAACTTTACTTATAAAAGCGTATAAGAAACTGAGGTTTCAAAATCCTGCCCTGGGACCCTATTAAGAAATCGGCAGCACTGCTGACCCGTAGGTTGCCAGACCACGATAATAAATCTTTTAAAATCATGGATAATGAAATACTGACCGGTGTCAAGCATGTATACGTATAATTAACCTTCCACTTCGCTGTAATAAAGTGCCTCTTTAGGAAAGGGCTGAGCTTATAATGAGATTTCCGGATTGAAATCTGTGGTCAATTACCTGATCACCTGCAGTGGGGCTTCGCAACTTCAAGAAGCATTGTCTTGAACAGCGTCTGCTGACGTCAGTTTGCTTTTCAGGAAGGATGGGGAAAAAATGAAACAAAAGATAATAGAAGACCAGAGCTTCGGGTCTAGATGAAATAGGTACATACACACACACAAACACACACACGCATTTACTTAACGCATACCTTTGGCGGTTTGGTTACTGCATACCTAACACACATGTTCAGTCAATAAAGGAATGAATTTTCTCTCTCTCTCTCTCTCTCTCTCTCTCTCTCTCTCTCTCTCTCTCTCTCTTGTTTCCATCGCCCCTTCTCTGAACACGCACATCATCAACATACAAATACATACAATAACCAGAGGAAATAAACCTTCTATTCACCCCGTTCCAGGTGTGACGTAGATTCATAAAACATACAAGGAAGAGAAGGTGACTGGGTTGGGATGGGAGGAGGAGGAGGAGGAGGAGGAGGAGGAGGAGAGGGTTGTTGTTGGTGGTTACGGCCAGGTTTGAAGTGGGGGGGGGGGGAGTGTCATAGGACACAAAATCAAGCCACCTGTTGCGTTGGAAGACATCGGTTACGAACACCGCCCCTGAAAGTTTTCACAGTCCGCCCAGACGGAAATCAGAAGTATGTCAAGAGTGGAAAACAAAATATGTTACTTACACCTACAGTAATACGAGTTATTGAGAGACGTTAATCCCGGCAGCTTGTTATATAGCTCCTTGTTATGGCTGTTATTCTGTGTTTGCAAGCCGTTGATGAGGATTGCCTTTGCAAAGTGTTATCGCCTCTGTTTGCGTTCCTTTCGGACCGGTTTCATTGTTGTTGCTCTCGACTCTTTCGAGCTCGCCGAGAATTCTTTTTCATAA
>NC_089746.1:45981511-45986511 GCF_040412425.1 Macrobrachium rosenbergii
TGAATAAATTACTATGGCCTTTTATGTGTTTTTTGTACTACATTCCTTTATATATATATATATATATATATATATATATATATATATATATATATATATATATATATATATATATATATATATATATATATATATATATATATATATATATATATATATATATATATATATATATATATATATATATATATATATATATATATATATATATGCACACAAACATATAGCTCGCATTCACAGTTTTATAATTTGAAGCAATACATAACATACATCCACAAATCTATATGTATACTGCATTTGCTTCCCATACCGCGATACAATAAAGCACAAAAATCCGATACAGGAAAACATGAACATAAAGAAAGGAGGATATAAAGTCAAAACAATGCCGAGAGCAATCCAGAATAAAAAAAAAAAAATTAGACCTTCATCGGAAGGATTAAGCATCGGAGAACGTAAATATTCTATCCCTGCCTGCGTTTGCACAAAAGTCTGACGTCGAATGCGTAACGAGAATGAGGTTTTAGACCCAATTCTTCCCTTTCACCCACCCTTCCCCCTCAACCTAGCCCCCCGTCCTCCCACTCCCCTCCCCACCCGCCTTGCTGACGTAACCGTTGATTTGATTTCATTCCATAGCTGTCGTCCACGACGTCCAAAGGTTAGACATTACAACGCAAAGTATTAGCGACTGAAATCATCAACAACAATCACGTGTGGAACAGAAATAAATTTCTGACTCACGTCAGGAACCCAGGTCTCTCAGGTGGAAAGCAAGAGCGTTACCCACTGGGCCCAAGTCAAAGGTTAGACATTATTCAACCTTCTGGTGAAAGATGAAATCATATCACGTGTGGAACAGAAATAAATTTCTGACTCACGTCGGGATAGGTCTCTATATATCCATATATATATATCCCGATATAGAATATATATATTATATGTTGATATATATATATATGAATGAAATATATATATACATATGTGCATCCAACTCTTTTATATATATATATATATATAGTATATATTATATAAATATTTATATATATATACATACATACATATATATATATATATATATATATATATATATATATATATATATATATATATTATATAAATATTTATATATAATATATATATATAATTTATATATATACATATATATGACGTATGATACCCTCTACAGTTGCTTATTTCTTTCCCTTTAATCATACATTCCAGTAAATTCCTTTTCATTTCATCATATGCCACTACGGATAAACCGACGTCAGAATCATTATCATGAATTCTATTATTGTAAATTCTGTTATTGTATGAAATTATTGTTAGTGGAGTTTCAAACGCGAACTGAAAAACAGCCATTACACATGCAGACTCCTGCGGGTAAGTAAATTACTGTAGGGGAATGAAAATGAAATAGTTCTGAATCAAAATTTGTCCTTGGGAAGGGCACCCTAACCTTTTAGCATTTATAAGGAAAGAAGAAAATTCCTTTTACGCGTGTCAGAAACAAATCTTTTCAATAATTAATTATGATAAAACAGAAACCTGTCGGTAACTGTTTATGAATAAAGTGGAAGTGAAAACTCGTGGAAATAGATATTATTATTATTATTATTATTATTATTATTATTATTATTATTATTATTATTATTATTCACTACATGAAACAAGAAGGTAAATATTGGATAATTCCATAAGTTGCTCAAGACACGAAAAAGCCTTCAACTATTATAAAAAAAGAAATAGGAACATCTAAGCATTTCCGGAAGAAGACAAAGAAAAATAAAATAGATGCTTTTAATGAAATTTCTGGAATCAAATCAAAAGTGGGAGAATAAAAATGTTAATACAACAATTCATTTCAACATCGATCTAAAAAAAAAAAAAACAGAAAAACTCGAACGTTTCAACGCCTGTTTTGCCAGTAAAAAAAAATAACAGGAGCCTTTCAATACCTGTTTTCCAAGTAAAAATAAAAATAAGGAACCTTCTAACACAGTTTTGCAAGTAAAAAAAACAGGAACCTTTCAATACCTGTTTTGCAAGTAAAAATAAAAAAAAACAGGAAGCTCTCAACACCTGTTTTTCAGGTAAAAAAAAAAACAGGAACTTTTGAACACCTGTTTTCCAATCAAAAAACAGGAACCTTTCAACACCTGTTTTGCAAGTAAAAAAAATGAACTTTACAACACCTGTTTTGCAAGTAACAAAAACAGGAACCTTCCGACACCTCTTTTGCAAGTAAAAGAAATAGGAACCTTTCAACACCTGTTTTGCACATAAAAAAAAATCCAGGAAACTTCCAACACCTGTTCTGCAAGTAAAAAAAAAAAATCCTTTCAACACATTTTTTTGCAAAGAAACAAAATAGGAACCTTTCAACACCTGTTTTGCAAGTAAAAAAAAACAGGAACCTGTCAGCACCTGTTTAGCAAGTAAAAAAACAGAAACCTCTCAACACCTGTTTAGCAAATAAAAATGACAGGAACCTTTCAACAACTATTTTGCAAGTAAAAAATAAAACAGGAACGTGCCAACACCTGTTTTGCAAGTAAAAACCAGGAGCCTTCCAACACCTGTTCTGCAAGTAAAAAAAGCAGGAACCTTCCAATACCTGTTAGCAAGTACAAAAAACGGGAACGTTTCAACACCTGTTTTGCAAGTAAAAAAAACAAGAACCTTTCAACACCTGTTTTGCAAGTAAAAAAACAGAAACCTTTCAACGCATGTTCTGCAAGTTAAAAAACAGGAATCTTCCAAAGGGTGTTTTGCAAGTAAGATAACTAGGAACCTTCCAACACATGTTTTGCAAGTTTAAAAAAAAAAGGAACATTTCAACACCTGTTCAGAAAGACAACCAAAGGCAACCTTTATACAATTGTTTGCAAGGAATCAAATAAACATTAATTTAAATAAGAGTTTGGAAATAAAAGAAGGAAAACGAGTCATTTGCTATTATTTGTTGGTCTGTCTGTTCCATAACATCCTCAAAAATACTTCGTCACAGGCAAAGGAACTCGGTAGGAGACTCCTTGGCTGGAGGATATCCTTCAAGTTTCAACTAATAGAATTTTTTTATCCTCTCTCTCTCTCTCTCTCTCTCTCTCTCTCTCTCTCTCTCTCTCTCTCTCTCTCTCTCTCTCTCTCTCTCTCAAGTCGAAAGCCCCAAAGAAAGAATTACAAACCTCTTTCATCCAAGCGTTGGTATTGTATATATAATATATATATATATATATATATATATATATATATATATATATATATATATATATATATATATATATATATATATATATATATATATATTATATATATATATATATATATATATATATATATATATATATAATATATATATGCATATATAAATTTATATGTATATACATATGTATATGTATATTTATATATATATATATATATGTGTGTGTGTGTGTGTGTGTGTGTGTGTGTGTGTACCGACAGCCTGATTTGCCTTCACACTTAAACAAAGAAAAATTATATCTACCAATATTAATATTAATTTATCTACTTCAGTGTTAGTTTCGAATGTTTTCATTCTTTTATCATTGTCAGTTCACAATGCCGTACTACTTAACAGGCGTCCATAAAATTCATTTTAATCAGTCTCCGTTCATCCCCAGCCTTCCGTCCCATGGTTCTGATCCTAAAAGGTCTAGAGAATAGAACAGAGTATAGAATTTAGGCTAAAGGCCAAGCGCTGGGACCTATGAGGTCATTCAGCGCAGAAACGGAAATTGACAGTAAAAAGGTTTGAACGATGCAACAGGAGGAAATCCTCTCAGTTGCACTATGAATCAGTTGTTAGGAGAGGTTGGAAAGTAAGGTGAAAGAAAGAGATGAACGGAAGTACAGTTAAAGGAATGAAAGAGGTTGCAGCTAGGGGCCGAAGAGGCGCTGCAAAGAACCTTAAGTAATACCTACAGTGCACCGCATGAGGTACGCTGACGGCACTACCTCCCTAAGGGAGCTAGTAGGTCTAGGTTTTCCAGTTCGTCTAGTGATCAAAGGAACCCAGCTGATGTTATCACGTCATGTTCTCCTCGGGTTGGTGCGAAATACATGTCCAAGCCATCTTCATCTCCATTCAATCATTATCCCTTATACATAACACGAGAAGCGAATGAAAACCAGAAAGATTAAATGCGAGAAAATGATTCAGTGTTTAGATGCATATATGCAAACGAACTCTTAAATGACAGGTACTTCCGAAACCGAAGTAGCATTTAATTGCTGTAGAAATAAAGTGATATATTCCTTTAAGTTTGACTGTACACTCATAACTAACTGTCCTAGATACTAAGATCCTCTGTACAACAACAGACCTATCTTTCGTTAACGACAGAGAGCGCGAAGGGGTTTTATCTGGAGACAGGTTGACATAATCTCCCCTTAACGAGAGCTTTTGGAAGAGCCGTGGTGATTACAGATAGCTGACTTCTCCAGCTGCTAACTCGCCCACTCCCCAACCCTTCCCTTCCCCCGCCGCCGCCATCCCCATCCCCTTCCCGTTAGAGACTGGAATCAGGAAAATGGAATTGGTCCCCGGTTGGTTTTCAAAACGCTTGTCTAGGACTGACATTTCGATGACCTACGATGTTTTGACGCCAGTTTCGGATCATCATAAATGTCCATCTTATTCAGTCTATTTTACCGGGACGAGAAAATTCGCAGCGAATTTCTTGGTGTTCGTTCTCTTACTTCCGACGTGTTATGTAACTTGATGGCTTTAGTAACTGTTGTCATAATTTAAGATAATATGATTCCAAAGCATCTAAACTCACACAGTTGAAGAATCGTTCAACTGCAATACGGTCTTGACCTTAAACTGCATAACATATCAGTTCTTCTTTTTCATTTTCGTTACACGAACTTTGTTCCACCTTCTCATAGGGCTGGACGCCCGAGTCATCTTACTTTAAGAGCGCTGAGTCGAAGACTGAGGTAAAAAAACGAAAACCCATCGTTAACTGTAG
>NC_089746.1:45989011-45991511 GCF_040412425.1 Macrobrachium rosenbergii
TGCGTAACAATACCTTTTAAAATTTCCAGTATACGCGCTCCGAGCCACGTTACACATCAATGGTTTTCAAAATTTACACCACGTATTTTCCTATTCTTCCCCGATATCCAGGTTGGCTGGGAGGAAGTGGATCCCACAAGCAAATTTCCTAATTCCTGTGGCCGAGGGAACGTGAGAAAGAGGCCAGGTCCATAAGTATATCTCCTCCCCCCCCCTCCCCTCTTGTAGAGGTAGAATCATTCCTCATTAACTACTTTTTCTCAGGCAAGTGTTGTCGCACCCCGTTTTCTGTTGCCGTGGGTGACTCATCCAGACGTTTTGAATGTTTACCCGTATAGTATGTTGCTATCATGATACTCGCGCGTGATATTTTACTCTTATTTTAAATATTCTAAGTTTCCTCAACTATTTAAAAAAAATTCATTTAAGTATTTTTAACAAAAAAAATACATTTAACAAGTTTTTTTTTAATATCATCTCGCGTTTAATTTTTCACTTTTATCGTCAATATTCTAAGTTTCCTCAACTATTTAAAAACATACATTTAACCAGTTTATTTTATATAAGCTCGCATTTAATATTTTACTTTTCTTAACTGTTTTCAACAAAAAAATTACATTTAACAAGTTTTTTTTATATCGGCTTGCGTTTAATTTTTTACTCTTACCGCCAATATTCTAAGTTTCCTCAACTATTAAAAAAAAAATGCATTTAAAAAGTTTATTTTCTATTAGCCGCGTTTAACATTTAAAATTTGTTGTAAATATTCTAAGTTTCCTCAACTATTTAAAAAAAATGCATTTGTTTATTTTATATATACTCGCGTTTAACATTTTACTTTTATTGCAAATATTCTAAGTTTCCTCAACTATTTTTTTAAAAATTCATTTAACAAGTTAATTTTATATAAGCTCGCGTTTAATAATTTACTGTTATAGCAAATATTCTAACTTGCTCAACTATTTCCAGAAAAAAATACATTTATTAAGTTTATTTTACATCAGCTCGCGTTTAATATTTTACTTTTATCGTGAATATTCTAAGTTTCCTAAAATATTTCGAGAAAAAAATTACATTTAAGTTTATTTCATATCAACTCGCATTTAATATTTTACTTTTATCGCGAATATTTTAAGTTTCCGAAAATGTTTCAAGAAAAAAATTACATTTAAGTTTATTTCATAACTCGAATTTCCCTGTACCATTTGTAGTCTCATTGTAATGCCCCACCAACAAGTTTGATGTTGCGTAATATTTACTAAATAAACCTTTCCCCTCTCCTTCCATCGACAAAAATTTACATCCAATTCATCATTCATGTTTGTACACTTTCAACATTTGCGAAATAGGTCTTGTAGGTCTCGTAATCGATGAGAATGGAAGGCGATACAAACAAATGGGAATAACTGCATTAGTGGGCGACATTGCATTACAGAGAAGAAGCATAAATTTCGTATTAGTCCCACCGTTACCGTTCGTAGTTTCGTCAGCGTCGAATGTCATGACGCGGATGCGTCGATTGGCTGTTATTGCTCAAAGTTAAATAAATGCACGACGACTTTATTATATATGTACACACACACACACACGAATATACATACATATATAATATATATATATATATATATATGTATGTATATATAAAACATATATATATATATATATATATATATATATATATATATATATATATATATATATATATATATATATATATATATATATATATATATATGATGAAGTAGTTGGGCTGTATGTAACTACATGTATCTGTCTAATTTCTGAAAAATAAAAAATAAACAAATATTTCATCTTCAATAACTGGATCCCGAGGAAGCTAAATGAAGAAGAAATGGAAAAGAAAAGCATTAAGCTTCAATAATATTGATATCATCACTGAACTCGAGCTTCGCTCCAGTTTACTTAGTCCGATCCCGGTTTGACTCACAAAATCTATTTATTCTCAAAGAAACGGTACTGAATAACTGGCTTAATATATAGGACTGGCGTCGAAACTACCAGGGTCATCAATACTTGACAGGCCTTATTGCCAATGTAAACGAGAGACAAGGTGCTCCCCAAATGAAGGAAAACATCAGTTATCGATAATAATTACCTATAACCCTCATTTCCCTGAGTGATTTTACAATCTTTCGTGAGAGAGAGAGAGAGAGAGAGAGAGAGAGAGAGAGAGAGAGAGAGAGAGAGAGAGAGAGAGAGAGAGAGAAGATGGGGAATTTTAAGGCTTCATCTCTGAAAAAAAAGACCTCGCTGATTCAACTATCTAAGAGAGAGAGAGAGAGAGAGAGAGATGTTTTTAAGGCTTCAACTCTGAAAAAGAGAAAGAGGACTCAATTCTTTCCACCTATCTGAGAGAGAGAGAGAGAGAGAGAGAGAGAGAGAGAGAGAGAGAGAGAGAGAGAGAGAGAAGATTTTAAGGCTTCAACTGTGAAAAATAAAGAGAGAGAGAACTTCATTCCTTCAACTATCTGAGAGAGAG
>NC_089746.1:45996511-46006511 GCF_040412425.1 Macrobrachium rosenbergii
TCCATTTTAATGACGAGGTCAGCTGTATAAACGCTAAGTTCTTCCTTGTTGTAATATATCAGCGTTTCTGCACGAATGCATGTGCACATTACTGTATGCACAAAGACACAGGTTTGTCTGAACATGGTTAGTATATATGTATGTATATATATATATATATATGTATATGCATATATATATATATATCTATATAAATATATATAAATATATATATATGTGTGTGTGCGTGTATAGTCTATACAATGTTATACGCACTGTATAAATCTCACCTATGCACGGCAATATACATATAATTTTCATAGAATAAACACACAAATACGTACATACACACACGTATATATACTCGTATACACATATATATATACAATATACATACATATATATAATGTATATATTTAGTATATACATACATATATTATATAATGTATATATATTATATATATATATATATATATATATATATATTATATATATATATATATATATATATATATATATATATATATATATATATATATATATATATAAGCAATTCTAATAGTTTATCACCACGCCATTTAAACTATTAATGTCTAGTTACCTTCAAACTGTTTGAAGTCTCTTACTTAATCCACCTAGGCATTAACTTTGTCGATTACGGTATCTGGAATACTTAAAAATTCTAAATATCTGGAACCTGAATTATTTACCGGCACTGCTCTTATGTTGCTGAAGTAGTCACTTGTAACCAGACACAGGGATTTCATAAGTAGCCACCGACAACTATAAATAGAATTTCAGAGGTACCTTTGCAAAGAACAAGGGATCGTATGGTGACACGAATAATGATGGTCGATACCTTACTTTTAAATTCTTAAATAGAGAGTTTTACGTATCGCCTTGGTTTATTATGATTTTTATGAGGAAAGAGCCACTGTATTTAAAATCCTTTTAAAGACTGGCCTAAAAATGACAAAATTGCGAAGCGAACGAATGGACGAAAAATGTCCAACGATTAAATAACATTCTTTAGCAAGGGAATAGAATCTGAACAACGTTGACTATTTACCTGTTGCCTGAGACCACGGCGTTTCCTGGAAGACGGCAGGAGATCAATGGTACTCCTGAAGGAGTAGGTGGTCGACGAGCTGGTAGGAGTCGGGGGCTTGGTAAATCCCTCCTCGGACTCGGCCGATAATTTCTTTTTGCTCGAGACGATCTGGACGGAGCCTCTGGAGGCGTTAGCCTCGCTCCTGCTGAGCCTCCACTCGCCTCCCGAGTCACGTCCACCGTCCATCTGAACGTCGAAGAAGCTCTTGGTTCCCTGGGAAGAGGAGGCACTCGATCTGCGGCGGCGGTCGCTGTCGGAATCTTCCATGTAGAGAGAATCCCTCGAGAAATTCCTGGGGGAATCTTCCGCCCCACGGTAATCGGCCTGCGTCAGGGAGTCGTGACTTATTTCATCGTCGGAGGAGGACGCCCTCGGACACGAGAAGTCGACCACGATCTCGGATTCGGACCTCGGCAGCGTCCCCGGCTGGCCGCGACTGGTCGGCATAGCGAGTTCCGCTATCAGGGACTTGATTCCCTCCGTGGTTGAAGCCACCGTTATCGTCAATAAAAAGCTCTCTCTATCTCTTTCTCTCTCTAGCTTTTGTTTTTCCTTGTTTTTTAAGTTTATATATTTTTTCTCTCTCTCTCCTTCTGGTCGAGGGGCGGGAGAAGAATCAGACCTGCACCGCAGCTAAGGCAATAAGCATAATTAAACTCCCTCAGACAGACCACAGGTGACCACAGGTAAGCAAGAAATTTCACTACTCTTCTTAACAACGGCTCAAGACTTATACTACTACTTCTTCTTCTTGTATCTTACTACCTAACCACCTGGACACTCACTCGCACCCACCCTTACGCCCAGCCACCCACACACACACACATACACACCCGCCCACAAACCGCACACGTGGACGGACGTATGGACGCACGGACGTACTAACTCACGAACGTTACGGTGCGGATCAGAGTAAATACTCAATGGCTCGAGTGGTGGCTCACAGGTAGGAACGGTGACTCGACTCATCCGGGACTCTCTTCACTGCCATCTTCTTCTGCTTCTCATGTTCATTAATTATAGTCATCCCGCAGTGATGCTGATAAAGACCTAGCAGGACTTTACAGTTGGCTCGAATATCGATGCCTAGTGTATACGTACACTTCGTTTATACACACACGCACGCAAGCACACATATAATATATATATATATATATATATATATATATATATATATATATATATATATATATATATATATATATATATATATATATATATATATATATATAAGTTCTACGTCCTACTTCCCAGAAATGTGAGGTAAGATCCATAATGAAATACATGTTACAAAACTTAGTGCATTAAAAATATATATACAAGGCTTATAGCTTTCGTCCAACTACTGTAGACTTGTTCACTAAAAAAAACATTTTAGTGAACAAGTACACAGTAGTTGGACGAAAACTGTAAGCCTTGTACATATACATTTTTTAATATACTATGCTTTGTAACACGTATTTCATTGTGATCTCTATGCATATATATATATATATATATATATATATATATATATATATATATATATATATATATATATATATATATATATATATATAATAATCGATAGATATGTAGTGTATATATATACATACATATAATATATATATGTATATATATAATATATATTTATGTATGTATGTGCATGTTAGAGAGAGACAAGAAAATCGAAGCAAGAAAGAAAATGACATCCCCAAAACAGAACCGAAACGAAACCAGAGACGTGTAAAATCGACCCGTTAGGCGATGTCCGTTTTAACTGTGAGGCAGCGAACGAACACGTCCTTTGATTCACACGCCACAAACGGCCACCATTTAAATGGGGGGGGGAGGAGGGGGAGGGGAGGGGGAAGGGGAGGAGATATCGTTCATCTGTCAACTACGTACTGCGATGTAAATGGGGTCTAATATGAAGGAAAATTAATGGATGTTGCCATTTTTTTTTTTTTTTAATATCTCCATGCAGACAAAGGCCAGAAACGTCTACCACTCAAAAATGATTGATCCTCAGATTGTTTATTTTTAATTTATTTTTACCGTCTATCAACAAGCTCTGAACTCTCCACTACCTCCCGTTTTCAAAAGTCGGGCCTACTGCTTTCTTCGAGGTTAAATTCCCTAATCTCACGGAACCTATTTTCTATGGGCTATACATATTCAGCCTGTCCCACTGAAAAAAAAAAAATTCAAAGTTATTCCTTCAAAATTATTTGGATTCGGGACTGCTTTCAACAGCATATAACAGGAAATGAATTACATAGTTGTTAAACAGTGACCAGTGATTAAGTATATAGCTTTTCAACGTGACCAATGATTAATTATATGATTTTTAAACAGTGACCAGTAATCAATTATATGCCTTTTAGACAGCGACCAATAATCAATTACATGGTTTTTAAGCAGTGACCAGTAATCAATTGCATGTTTTTAAACAGTGACCAGTAATCAATTTCATGGTTTTTAAACAGAGACCAATAATCAATTACATGGTTTTTAAACAGTGACCAATAATCATTTACATGGTTTTTAAACAGTGACCAATAATCAATTACATGGTTTTTAAACAGTGAACAACATTCAGTTATATACATGGTTTTAAACAATGACCAGTAATCAATTGCATGGTTTTTAAACAGAAACCAATAATCAATTACATGGTTTTTAAACAGTGACCAGTAATCAATTACATGGTTTTTAAACAGTGACCAGTAATCAATTACATGGTTTTTAAACAGTGACCAATAATCAATTACATGATTTTTAAACAGTGACCAATATCTAATGACAAGATTTTTAAGCAGTGACCAATAATTAATTACATGATTTTTAAACAGTGACCAATGATTAATGACATGATTTTTAACCAGTCACTGATGATTAATTACATGGTTTTTAAACAATGACGAATAATTAATTACATGACTTTCAAACAGTGACCATACTGTATTTTTTAAATAGTGACCAGTGATTAATGGCATGATTACTAAACAGTGACTAATGATTAATTCATAACCTTTAAACAGTAGCCAATGATCGGTGCCGTGATTCTTAAACAGTAACCTACTGGATAAGGCCTGATGAAAATCTCTTGGCTAAATGAAGTAAAAGATCTGAAGTATGTGAAGAAAAATCAATAAAATACAAAAAAATTAAACTCGAGAAAATTACGCTTTTAATAACGCCCATGTCAATAATATTGGAAAATGAAGAAATCTTTCAAATCTCGAATATCTTAAAACAGAGTTATTAATTATAGATAGATGAACGGGGAACTATCATCAAATAATTCAAGGAAGAGCGCAGCATCGAATAATAATTATCAATTATCATTAATAATAATTATTATAACCAAATATGATTATCAGTACTGCTGCTACTATTACTGCTATTGCTACTGTGAATGCTACTATTGCCACTGCTGCTACTGCAAAAGTAAATTCGCCGCCATGACTATCAGCTGTTACCATAACATGTTGTGATTTGAAGCGCCTTATGACTGCGCATGCGCTTGGAAGTACATTACTATGCTAATAATAACAACCGCAACTGCAGTGACCATATGACAAAAACAACAACAATAATTTCATGTATATATGTATTTAATTATAATTTTATTTATATATATTTATATGTATATATATTTAATTATAATTTTATTTATATATTTTTATATTTATATATATTTAATTATTTATATATACTTATATATATATATATATATATATATATATATATATATATATATATATATATATATATATATATATATATATATATGTGTGTAGAATCTACTGGTCACTTTTACCAGACACATATTCGAGAAGTTAAGAGGGTATTGTGGCTATTAGAATTACACACACACACACACACACATATATATATATATATATATATATATATATATATATATATATATATATATATATATATATATATATATATATATATATATATATATATATATATATGTGTGTGTGTGTGTGTGTGTGTGTGTGTGTGTGTGTGCGAGATGAGTGCCACACAACTTTCTTAAAAAGCATAATAATAATAATAATAATAATAATAATAATAATAATAATAATAATAATAATAATACTCTTCTCTATACAAATGGAAAGCAGCTAACGTAGCAATCACTTTCAATACTACACGTTTAAAAGACGGCCTACTACCTACATAATAATAATGATAATAATAATAATAATAATAATAATAATAATAATAATAATAATAATAATAATAATAATAATAATAATAAATTAATCAAATTTCTTACGAAACTACATTATCCACATGCTGAGAAATGTTACCGATGTACGGTGAATCTTCCCGGAATTTGCCTTTGGGAAACCAGACCATGCAGTTATGAAAGATTATTATTATTATTATTATTATTATTATTATTATTATTATTATTATTATTATTATTATTATTATTATTATTATTAAAACAGTTTTGCCAGTCCACCGGGCTGACTATCAGCTCTCCCAGGGCTGACCCGAAGTACTTGTTTTTACTTATATTTATTTTTTATATATATTTTGTCAATTAAGTTACAATTTTACGAAAACTTTACAATTGGATTAACTGCAAATGTTAAAGCTTCTAATAAAATTTCACTGATGGAAAAGCGGCTGAATAAAAATTTGGCAATGTTTGTTAATTCCAATTTTCTCTTGATAACTTAAGGTAGTAGAAGTAAGTATGCTGATGAGGACACTGACGGACAAACAGAAATAATAATAATAATAATAATAATAATAATAATAATAAACAAGGAATAGTTAATACCAATAATAATAATAATAATAATTAACATCAGGAGTGGGATCTTTCAAGGCGACTCACTGTCCCCACTACTCTTCGTAGTGCCATGATTCCCATGACAAAAGTACTGCAGAAGATTGATGATGGGTACCAACTCGAGAAAGGAGGCAACAGAATTAACCATCTGATGTTCATGGACGACACCAAGCTGTATGGCAAGAGCATCAAGGAAATAGATACCCTAATCCAGAATGTAAGGATTGTATCTGGGGACATCAGTATGAAGTTTGTAATAGAAAATGTTCCGTGGCTAAGGAGTGCATGGGAAGAAGGACTGATAAAAGTAGACGAAGACCCAAAAATATATAGACAGGAGAATGAAAAACAGAACAGAGGAATGGCACAACAAACCAATGCACGGACAGTACATGAGACAGACTAAAGAACTGGCCACCGATGAAACATGGCAATGGCTACAGAGGGGAGAACTCAAGAAGGAAACAGAAGGAATGCTAACAGCGGCACAGGATCAGGCCCTAAGAACCAGATATGTTCAAAGAACAATAGATGGAAATAACATCTCACCAATATGCAAGAAGTGCAATATGGAAAACGAGACCATAAACCACATAGCAAGCAAATGTCCGGCGCTTGCACAGAACCAGTGCAAAAAGAGGCATGATTCAATAGCAAAAGCCCTCCACTGGAGCCTGTGCAAGAAACACCAGCTAGCTTGCAGTAATAAGTGGTACGAACACCAACCTGAGGGAATGATAGAAAACGATCAGGCGAAGATCCTCTGGGGTTATGGTATCAGAACAGATAGGGTGATGCGTGCCAATAGGCCAGACGTGACGTTGATTGGCAAAATCAAGAAGAAAGTACCACTCATTAATGTCGCAATACCATGGGACACGAGTAAATGAGAAAGAAAGAGAAAAAACTGATAAGTATCAACACCTGAAAATCGGAACACTAGGCACGATCCCAAGATCCCTGAAAAGGAATCTGGAAAAACTAGATGTCGAAGTAGCTCCAGGACTCATGCAGAAGAGTGTGCTACTAGAAACAGCGCACATAATGAGAAAAGTGATGGATCCCTAAGGAGGCAGGATGCAACCCGGAACCCAAAACTATAAAAACTTAAAACCACCCAGTCGAATGGGATGACTGTGATAGGAAAAAAAATTGTTATTATTATTATTAGAACGAACCTACACAGCCATTAGCTTGCCGAAGAGGCATCGAAATATGAGAATCCATGGTATGAAGAGAGAGAGAGAGAGAGAGAGAGAGAGAGAGAGAGAGAGAGAGAGAGAGAGAGAGAGAGAGAGATTAGCTTTCATGGTATGGAAGGTGACTGAAAGCAGGATGTTTGTATTACACACACCCATGTATATATATATATATATATATATATATATATATATATATATATATATATATATATATATATATATATATATATATATATAATCTAAAAGAAGATGCCATCCGGAGACTAGAGGAACTTAAATGAAACCAAGTGAAAATAAGCAGAAAGCCAGGAAAAACGCGTTATACGAGACTTTCTCTCTTGTTTATAAGGAAACGCTTACTTGCAAATTCATAAATCGCTCTTTCTAAATTTCTCTTTTATTCTTCCTCCGATATTTACATTAAGCCGTTGTTTGGTGGAAGCGTTTTCTGGTGTTTTTTTAAAGTAAATTAAATACATTAAATCAATAAATTAAATCGCTTCTAATACGACTGAAATCAGACAAGACTAATAACATCATTTAACACAATTTAACACCTAGCTGCCAGTAAATTAAATTAATAAATTAAATTACGTCAAATATCATGATGAAAATCAGACAGAACTATTAACATGATTTAACACAATTTAACACCTAGTTACCATCATATGATCATGTAGAATAAATATACAAAAAAAAGGTTTCTCTCTACGGCTGGGAAAAGTGTTCATGGCTGCTAATATAATGACCTGAATCTCAGCCCATACCAAATGTACTCTCCTTGAAGAGAGCAATGACCCAAAGGTTTGCCACGTCACTTTTTATTATCAAAATAATTTCCGCCAAAGACCTGAGAGCGATTCGAATCACGGATCATGGACTTAGGTGGAGAAACCAACTGGAGGCCAAGTTGATTAATGTTGATTCCGAGACAAACTTAGGATTTGTAACTGGAATATAGAATTTAGGCCAAAGGACAAGCGCTGGGAATTATGAGGTTATTCAGTGCAGAAAGGGAAATTGACATTAAAGAGATTAGAAAGGGGTAAGAGCAGGAAAACCTCGCAGCTGCACTATGAAGCAACTGTTAGAGAGGTTGGTCAGGTGGAAGATGGAGAATATGAACGGAGGTACAGTAAAAGAAATGAAACAGGTTGAAGATAGAACCCCCTACGGGGCCCAGACAAACTTAGTCGGAATAGCTGACGAAGAACTCCAGGCGTTGTTTAATTCTTCAAGAGTCTGATCAATTAACTGACCGATTTCCAACTATCTGGCGACACTACTTTCAGCAGACAGATCAAGTTTGACGCTATCTGAATCGATTAGCAGTGACTGAATGGGGTAAGAATGTATGATAAGAAAAGAAATGGTAAGGAAATCGAAGAACAGAAAGAGAAGAACCATGAGAAAAACCTAATAACCTGCAAAATCAATGTTGCCAATACAAACCACTGCTCGTGGTACACGACACCTTAGGGAAATGTAGTTGCATTTGTCATTTTTATCGATCTCAGAACTAGATGACATTTTGTAGGTCTCCGACGTCTCACGACCGTTACAGTCCTGATATATAACCGTGGTTAAGCGGAGTTGCAAAAAAATACAAAAAAACACTTTGAGTTATAGCGTAAGGTCACGGGTGTATGTGCTGAATAAATAAAATAGCGTCAAAACAGCATAGGTTCTCGAAGGTCTAACGACGTAGTGGCTAATTCCTTATGGAGCAGACGCACTCATTATCATTAAGGTGCCTCTCTTTCTCTCTCTCTCTCTCCCCCTCTCTCCGAGTCTCTGTTGGTTGGGCTAGTCCTGAGGTCCACACCACGTCTCTTACTTCCTGTCACACCTTACACACTTACAGCCGCATTAGAGCAAAGCTCCGTGCTGGCATAAGGCCGATTTGATCTAAACCAGCACCCAACTACTGTACCTCTGTTCATAATCCCTTTCTTTCTTCATACTCTCCACCCTCTCCTAATAATTGATTCAAAGTGCAACTGCGAGGTTTTTCCTCCTGTTAAAACTTTCAACCTTTTTACTTTCAATTTCAGTTTCAGCGCTGAATGACCACCTCACAGGTCCCAGCGCTTGGCCTTTGACATAAATGCTATACTCTGTTCTCTAAATCACCCAACCACTCACTATAGCATTGGGTGTGAAAAACCAGACAGTTTTAAGTGGAGTTTCCTCAACATTTTAATCTTTCAAAAACCAAGGCTATACCAAAGGTTAAAGTATATCCTGAATAATCGAGAGGTATTCACAAAGGTCAAATCAGATCAAGTTCAAGTCAAAAGGTTAAGACCGAAGATCATCAAAACTCATGGAAAATGTAAGGAAAGTTTCTTTGAAAAATTAAACAGAAATTAATATGGAAGGTTTTCGGAAGGAATAACGTTGCTTTTCGCGGTGATGACGGGTCCTTCGAGAATAAGATTCGTCAGGGGGATAACAAGGTTTTGTGATTAACAGAAAATTTCAACTTTGGCATAAAATAGCCGCCCCCCCCCACCCCCAAGGTCACTGTGTATTCTCTAGACCTTGTGCGCATGGGTAGACCTTGTATTCTCTAGATCCTGACTGTCACTACCAAGCGAAGAAAATGTACCTAGGTAATGCAAAACCTAATAACGTTTCTGGTGTCGGTCTTTGTTACTCCTACCTTGGACAATGTAACATTATTTAGATGAGGACTACAATAACAACGATTCTACCTATCAACGATTCTACTATCAAGGTAGGCAAAGCAGAATAATCTGAGTAACGCCCACATTGATGATGCCTCTACTTGGGGAATAGAATCGCGTTTAGAATTTAGGCCAAAGGCCAATTGCTGAGGCCTATGAGGTCATTCAGCACTGAAACTGAAAGTGGCAGTGAAAAGGTTTGAAAAGCGTATCA
>NC_089746.1:46009011-46039011 GCF_040412425.1 Macrobrachium rosenbergii
ACATGCATTATAAGCATCTGCCTTGGCATACACTACTGACCTGCTCAGGAAGTTAATAGCTCTTTAGGCTTAAATGCGTACGCATAATAATAATAATAATAATAATAATAATAATAATAATAATAATAATAATAATAATAATAATAATAATAATAGCACAACATTTGAAACTGTTTAAGTGTTTAACCTAACAGTTTTCAATAATTTTACAAACACTCTACGGGTCTCTATCCACATTTCACAGCATAATAAAAACTATTTTCTTAAGCATATCTCAAAATCACTCCATTCACACTCAGACACTTCACTGTGGAATATTTTGGCACCTTTGGGTTATTTCAGGTTTACCCGTTATTCAGATATCCATACATTAACCGACTAGGAAACATTTATATTATGACATACAAATAAGACCCATAATTGAAAATTACAGTTCAGTTAATGGTGATTGCTGTCACAGGATGACAACAGCAAATAAATAAAATGCCAGCAAAACCAGAAACTATGAATAATAATAATAATAATAATAATAATAATAATAATAATAATAATATTAATAATATAATTATTATTAATAATATTAATTATAATAATTATTATTATTATTATTATTATTATTATTATTATTATATTATTATTATTATTATTAATATTTATTATTATTATTATTATTATTATGTAGCACGACACATACAGCTGGAGATGACCCAGAATATTAGTAGGACTGTAAACAATTTTTTCTTTTTTCAAAGCAATTCGTAAACAAAAGATCGATTTCCTAGTCAGCGTTTTTGTGTTGTTTTGTCCCTGTGTGGCCTTGAATTCTTTGATGGAAAAAATGACAGTATCAAAACACTTTCAATGATTTGCTGATACACTGACTGTAGATGATACATTAACTATAGATGATACGATGGCTATAGATGATACATTGACTGTGGACGATATGTTGACCGTAGACGATATATAGATTGTGGATGATACAGACTCTGGATGATGCATAGACTATGAATGATACAGTGACTGTGAATGGTACACTGACTGTAGCTGATACATTGACTTTGGATGATACATAGACTGTAGATGATACATTGACTACAGAAGATACATTGACTGTAGATGATATATTGATTGTAAACGGTACATTGACAGTGGATGATGCATTGGTCGTAGAACATTGACTGTGGCTGATATGTTGACTTTGAATGCTACATCAACTGTTGATACCATGACTGTGGCTGATACATTGACTATAGATGATACATTAACTATGGATGATACATTA
The DNA here is from genome assembly GCF_040412425.1 of Macrobrachium rosenbergii. Classification (NCBI taxonomy): domain Eukaryota; kingdom Metazoa; phylum Arthropoda; class Malacostraca; order Decapoda; family Palaemonidae; genus Macrobrachium; species Macrobrachium rosenbergii. The sequence continues at coordinate 46,010,297 of NC_089746.1, forward strand.
ACTGTACTACCGAAGTTGTTTCTTTTTGTGTCACGATTCTAAAAGCCAAAGTTTAACAATAACAAGCGAAATCAATAATTATGAATTTAAAAAATAAAACTATGGCTCTTATGCAAGCAAACACGCACATTAATAATATTAATCATTATGTGGCTTTCTATTTTTCTACGTTATACAGGAGGTAGGAAAGTCATCGAGGCCAGAACGACCAGCTGTGACGTCATCTTCAGGGGAGTGGTCTACACGAGATCAAAAATGGCCTTGGCATTAGATCAAACGCGAATCTCGACTAGTGAAATGGCTTATCAGTAAAAGATAAAGTATTTTTGACTATCTCATATGGGTGTGATGATGTCTAGGATAGAAAAGACCTCTAGAGGTTTCTGGATTTACGAGAGTTACCTGCACATATCATTCACCACAAGAGAAATGGTATTTTGGGAACTTTTCGCTGCATCCGCCAACCACAAATAACATTGCAAAATTCGAGTTCGGACGTTACTCACAAAAGTCCTTTCCACTAGGATCGTCGACATAATTTTGGATCAGATTAGATTCTACGCTCCTGGACTTTCCCGGTCATAAACTGATGGAAATTTTCTTACGTACTCTACGGAAAGCCCCTTTTTTAGGGAGATATTCTACCCGATAGATGGCGTGGCAATGCAATAACCTCTCCTAGAGCTGTTTGTCGACATGAACATGGTTATGTCGATAAAACGTGTCGAGAACCCCATAGTTGAAGTATAGTGATGATATATTCGTCACTAGCGGAAAAGGTTATGGCTTCTGGATTTTTTTTTTAAATCTTCCATTAAAATTCTGTTCCTGGTTGTACAGCAGAAGTGGGTATAGAAAAGTGTCGACCTTTGGATTTACAGCAGAAGTGGGTATGGAGAAGTGTCGGCCTCTTGGCTTTACAGAGGTGGGTATGGCTAAGTGTCAACCCTTGGTTTTACAGAGGTGAGTATGGAGAAGTGTTGACCTTGACTTACAGCAGAAGTGGGTATGGAGAAGTGTCGACCCCTTGGTTTTACAGCAGAGTTTGGCATGGAGAAGTGTTGAACTTGGTTTTACATCAAAATTGGTATGGAGAAGTGTCGACCCTTGGTTTCACGGAGGTGGGTAAGGAGAAGTGTCGACCCTTGATTTACAGTAGAAGTGAGTATGGAGGAGTATCGGCCCACTGGTTTCACAGCACAATTTGATATGGAGAAGTGTCGACCCCTTGATTTTACAGCACAATTTGATATGGAGAAGTGTCGACCCCTTGATTTTACAGCACAATTTGATATGGAGAAGTGTCGACCCCTTCGTTTGACAACACAATTTGATATGGAGAAGTGTCGACCCCTTCGTTTTACAGCAGAATTTGGTAAGAAGTGTCGACCCCTTGGTTTTACAGCAGAAGTGAGTATGGAGAAGTGTCGACCTTTGGTTTAACAGCAGAAGTGGGTATGGAGAAGTGTCGGCCTTTGGTTTTAAAGCAGAAGAGAGTATGGAGAAGTGTCGACCTTTGGTTTAAGAGCAGAAGTGTGTATGGAGAATGTCGACCCCTTCGTTTTACAGCATAAGTGAGTATGGAGAAGTGTCGACCCTTGGTTTTACAGCAGAAGTGATTATGGAGAAGTGGCGGCCTTTAGTTTAACAGCAGAAGTGAGTATGGAGAGGTGTCGACCCTTGGTTTTACAGCAGAAGTGTAGCCCTTTGTTGGCCGAACAGCAGAAGTGTTCAGTTATGATGAAGAGTTAGAGGAGATAGAAATTCATTTCTCGCTTAATGTGGTTCGGATTCCACAATAACCCTTGGTTCTTAGGTTAAGTCTAATCGGGCCAGCCTAGGAGAGCTGTTAATCAGCTCAGTGGTCTGGTAAAACTAAGGTATACTTAACTTTTCAGCAGAAGTGAGTATGGAGAAGTGTCGACCCTTGGTTTTATAACAGAAGTGGGTATGGTGAAGTCGACCCCTGGTTTTACAACAGAAACCGGTATGTTGAAGCGTCAACCCTTTGGATTTACAGAAATGGGTATGGAGAAGCGTCGACCCTAGGGTTTACAGCAAGGTGGGTATGGAGAATTGTCGACCCCTGGTTTTACAGCAGAAGTGGGTATGGAGAATTGTTGTCCCTTGGTTTTACAGAAGTGGGTACAGACAAGTTTCGACCTTTGGTTTAGCAGAGGTGGGTATGGAGAAGCGCCGATCCTCGGGTTTACAGCAGAAGTGGGTACGGAGAAGTGTCGACCATTGGTTTTACAGCAGAAGTGAATATGGAGAAGTGTCAACCCAAAGTAGAACATCTTATACTAGGGAACAAAACCATACATAGCGAGCATTTCAGCAAGGCTGCGACAATTTATCTATAAAAGAAGTTAAAAAATGCAAAGCCAAACTTTGATGCCACATTAATATAGCACACATTAGCCAGTTACAACAAAATAAGACATGAACAAGGACATGAAGTAAAATGTTAACAGTAAATAAAATATTAACAGTAGCATAAAACATAAATATCTCTAAAAGAAATCAAGGCATTTTCAGATCCATCTTACTACACACACGAAAAGAGAGAGAGAGAGAGAGAGAGAGAGAGAGAGAGAGAGAGAGAGAGAGAGAGTATTTGAGATATCAAAAAGACCTGCGTTTCAAGTAAATTGTAGCATTTTGTCTTCAAAGGGCGGTGGTATGCAACGAGAACAGATAAAAAGAGCACAGTGCCATGAACGCTATACAACAGACAACTACGACTGAATGTGATTCAGCCAATACTGAAGTCATCATCGACAATCATTCTTACCCCTTACCTGCTTTCTTCGGCCATTCTCGGACCCATCTTTCTTCCTTCCCCCCTTTCTCACACCCTTCCTTCTTCTTTCAGCCATTCTCTCACCCTTCCTGCGTCTTTCAGCCATTCTCACACCCTTCCTTCTTCTTTCAGCCATTCTCACACCCTTCCTTCTTCGTTCAGCCATTCTCAAACCCTTCCTCTTTCAGCCATTCTCACAATTTTCCTTCTTTCAGCCATTATACCCTTCCTTCTTTCAGCCACACCCTTCCTTCTTCTTTCGGTCATTCTCACACCTTCCCTTCTTCTTTCGGCCATTCTCACACCCTCCCTTCTTCTTTCGGCCATTCTCACACCCTCCCTTCTTCTTTCGGCCATTCTCACACCCTCCCTTCTTCTTTCGGCCATTCTCACACCCTCCCTTCTTCTTTCAGCCATTCTTTCCAACAGCTAAGACTCGCGATGCTGGTTCCAATTACAGCATATTTCAACCTCGACAGTTTTTCTGTACAGATAATAAAATTAACACTTTTATACCTTTTTACTCATCAAGTACCCGGAATACAATATGTACCATGACGGTTTTTTTTTGTCTTGCTGTCATCAGTGACACTTCATATTAAAAAAAAATTAAAGAGAGGAGATATTATATCACATTATTTCTAGTGCTACAGCAGCTAAGGCTTCCGTGATATTTAGCTATGTCCACCCCTATGATTCAGTTAGTGAGGAGAGAGAGAGAGAGAGAGAGAGAGAGAGAGAGAGAGAGAGAGAGAGAGAGAGAGAGAGAGAGAGAGAGATCAAAGAATAGACGAGTTCGAAACGGCCCACCAAAAATAAAACTGAGAAAGAAAGAGAGTGAGCGCGCCCTTCCGATTGCCGTCACAGACCGAGCTTCTTTCTTTGATTAAATCGATATATATTTTTTTCGAACACCGGAAGTCAACAAAGAAACTGTCACTGGATTTATGATATTCATTATCCTGGAATCTTCTAGTGAATTGCGCTAATCTTTTTATTAGTCATCAGTATGCATTTGAAGTCTGTTCAACTTCCGCTCAATCTTAGATGAACCCCCTGGGCAAAGATTCCTGTTTCTGTGGCTTCGTATACCTGCAAATAAAAAGCTCATTGGCAGCACGTCGCTTCCCTACCATACACAGCGGCCATCCATCACCCTTCTGTTCCAAAGCTTCTTCCTCTCCCCCTTAGGAGGATAGTGCCGTCAGTGCAACTCACGTGGTGCACTGTAGGCATTACTTAAGGTTCTTTGCAGCGTTCCTACAGCCCCTAGCTGCAACCTTTTTTCATTTCTTTTACTATATCTTAGTTCATATTCTCTTTCTTCCAGCTTACTTTCCACCCTCTCCTAACAATTGTTTCAACACTTCTTATCAGCGTTGGATGACCTAATAGGTCACAGCGCATGGTCTTTGGCCTAGATTTTATATTCCAATCCCAATTCCGCCTCTTCCTCTCCTCTTATCTAATACTTTGGCAGTCCTTCGCTCCTCTCCTCCTCCTTACTTCAAAACATCAAATTACGTAAACGCAGATTCACTTATTGTTCAAATTCTGGTAGTGTTGCAGCAACGCTGAAGGTTAGAAAAATATGAGGCGTCTGAAGCGAAGGGAAAGAAGTGGTCATACCAGCAGCCAGTTTCGATATATATACAGTATATTCCCTGACTGCAATCAGGTAACACTGTAATACCAGAGAACTGAAGACACATAAAACAGTCTTCCTGGGTTTTCCTGCTGTTTCAGATTAAGATTTATTTTACGTAAATAACGCATAGTAAAAAGATTCTACTCAATCTAGCCATATGTTCTAATTTATAAGAATGGACGGATGGTCCGGTGTTCAAGGGGATTGCGTTTATTTCAAGTTTTCATTTGAATAATCATATACTACTACTTACGTTTAATTCAAAATGCTCAAAGGAATAACTTAAAATATATACTTTAAAATTGTTCAGTCTCAATACAGGTGTTGAAAACGTTTTACTCAACCTTTACCTCCCCAAGTTGCTCTCTCTCTCTCTCTCTCTCTCTCTCTCTCTCTCTCTCTCTCTCTCTTCTCTCTCTCTCTGCAACATTAACAACATTCGATCCTAATCCCTTTCGCTTCTTCTTTTAAGACCGAGGATTTCTTTCTCTTATACATAAATGCCTGAGCTTCAAACATTCAGGAGACTGAATCCAACCAAAGAAAACTATTACCGAATGTTCCAGAGTTCAAAGGTAAACAGGCAATTCCATGAATCGTTCTGGAATGCAATCCAGAATGTCTTCGGAGTGTGGGGATAAAAGATCTGTTATATATTTTCTCCTGTTCTTTCTCGAGGTGACAGCAATTCCTAAAATTAAATAAATTGACAATTCTAGTTAAGCTGTGATTCCTGATGAACTGTAACTAGTTAACCAATTACTATTCCTTGAGTTTGCTGATTAATAATAATTTGTTTTCCAGACAATTCCTGTTTTTAAAAGGTAAAAAAAGAAATATTGTTAAAGAGGATGGATGGAACAACCAAGAGTTGTCTAACCCAGCAAATTGAAGGTTACAAACACAAATATACACAAATATACATACACAGAGGGTGTGTGCTGGTAATATATACAAATCATAAATATATATATATATATATATATATATATATATATATATATATATATATATATATATATATATAATTTCCTGTGGCACCCACGGGGATGCATAGGGCCTCGATGAACTCACGCCACCACATTCTGTCCTGGGCTAACTCCTCAAGATCTCCTCAACACTCGTCTCCTGTTTCCCGCCTCATTGTCCTTAACCACGTCTCCTTTGGCCTACCTCTACCTCTTTTACCTAGGACAACCCACCCTGGTGTATCTCGTACTATTCCGTCTTCTATACACATGGCCTAGCCACTTCCAGCGTGAGAATCTAACATACTCATCGACCGGTTGCATCCCGTTACTTCTTTAATTCTGTTATTTGGTATCCTATCCCTCCAATTAATTCCTAATGTTCTTCTGAGCGTCTTATTTTCAAATGCTAAGAATTTATTATCCGAAGTCACTGTACTGTACCATGACTCATGCCCATAAATCAAAATACTCCTAACCATTACCTTATAAATTTTGATTTTTGTATGCACAGAAAAACTGCTATTACTCCAAATATTTTTACGCATTCCCACTGCCTGATGAGCCTTCTTTAATCTTTCCATAAATTCTGTGCTCAGTGAACCATCCTCATCTAAATAAGTGCCTATATATCTAAACTTACCCACTTGCTTTATAACCAAGCCTTCAATTAGACAATCCTGTGCATTTTCAATATTCATATTCATGATTTCAGTTTTTCCACTATTAATAATCAAACCAACCTTTCGAACTTCACTCACTAGACAATCCAACACACTCTGCATCTTTTCTGGTCCCTCGCAGATCAAAACCATACCATCAGCATAATCCAAGTCAAGAAGTTTCACATTTTCTCCCCAGAGTATACCTGCATCCGTTTCTCTTTTAACCCTTCTCAAAACGTAATTCACGACCAATACAAACAACAGAGGAGACAGAATGCCACCCTGAATCACACCAGACTTAACTTCAAATGGATCACTCAAAAACCCATCAACCATCACTTTACAAGATGTGCCCTCATGCATGTTCATGATAACCGTCACAAACTTTTCCGGTATTCCATAATGCCTCATGATTTTTCCCATAATCCCTCTCGAAATACTATCAAAAACAAAGACTCAACGGAGTTTTCATTTCATTTGCTTGCTGCATTAAATGCCTAACTTTGAAGATCTGATCACTGCAACCCCGCCCCTTTCTAAAACCAGCCTGTTCATCCCTCAGAATACCATCAATCACTGGCTCCAACCTATTCAACGTTATTCTACAGGAAAATTTCAAGGCTACAGGTGACAAAGTGGTTCCCCTCCAATTACCACACCTACTCAGATCTCCTTTCTTTGGAACTTTAATGATCACACCATTCTTCCAACCTAATGGTATTATTCCTGTCACCCATATCTCACTGAATAATATCTTCAAAACAAATATTAATATATAAATTATATATATATATATATAAATAATATAATATATATATATATATATATATATATATATATATATATATATATATATATATATATATATATATAATATATATATGAAAAACTTTCATGCACTACCCTTTTTTCGTCATGACCTGTGTACATAAAACCGATACAATTAATCACACAATATTTTTCAACTCAGGATTTTAAGCCAGAATCCTACACGTCAATCTCCAACGGCTTTATAATGATACCGATCATAACCAAGTAAGTCTAGAACACTATGTTATGCAGGCATAAATTCAAGGTAAAAACGACACTAAATCTCACTTAGGACTGAAAGGAATAAGGAGGCATAAAAAAAAACACACACACACACACAGACACACACAAAATAAGGGGAAAAAGGAAGAGAGAGAGAGAGAGAAAAAGACAACTGTCTTAAAGGGAAGACATTTTCCTTCGCTTTCCCTTCTCCCTGTTGTCGTCGCTAATGGCAGAAATTCAACACCAAATAATGGTGTGGTGCTGCTGCTGCCTTAGGGGTGATGAGGAAGATCTCAGAAAGACTATTCCTCCTCATTCTCCTCCTCGTCTTACTCTTCTTCCTCCTCCTCCTCCTTCTCCTCCTCCCCCTCCTACCAACCAACTCATCTCCTGATGTGCCTTTCTTTGTAGTCTTGTTTGTTCTTCCATTCTTTTTTTGTTTTTTGCAAGGATCGAGTGTTTCTTGACCTGGAATTGCCGTATTCCCACTCCCTTTTTCTTAATGCATACACATAATATGTATACATGAAAGCCAGCAACATTTCATGTCAGTGCAAATGTAAATAAGCGTCCGGAACTTCAAAGACTCCATCACAATAACTCCAGCCTTTTCCAGTACTAAGTTTCACGTTGGACGAGTCGGTATAGTTCTCGGCTAGCACTCTGCTAGGCCCGCGTTCGAGTCTCCGGCCGGCCAATGAAGAATTATAGGAATTTATTTCTGGTGACAGAAATTAATTTCTCGGTATAATGTGGTTCGGATTCCACAATATGCTGTAGGTCCCGTTGCTAGGTAACCAACTGTTTCTTAGCCACGTAAAATAAGTCTAATCCTTCGGGCCAGCCCTAGGAGAGCTGTTAATCAGCTCAGTGGTCTGGTTAAACAAAGGTATACCTACTTACTTTTCCAGTACTTCCTCATTACCCCTAACTAACTGAGACAGATGGAACTACGGGGGAAAATGACATTCACAGCTAAATAAGGCATACGGCTTAAAATTACTCTCTGTATCCTTGAAATAATAACTAACTTCCCTTTACTCGTAAAGGATTCATTGACTAAACTTCACGTAAGCACACTTTAACGGCTCATCACGTTCAAAGATTTAAGGAGGGCTTTTAAGCAAAGCTGAGGACAGCATAGGCATTATTTAAGTAGGTGTACAATAAATGCGAATTAATGAGAACAGTTTTAACTTCATGGCATGACAAATATACATTCAAGATCTTACATCCCGCAACAAAGGGATCAAAGGAAGTATAAACCTATTCAACACAGCTCGATTTCAACAAATATTATCATCCAAAGTCAATTAGTTCTAAAAGTTGAAAGAATGAACATGATAAATTTCATAAACAAAAGAAGCAACTGCCAATTAAAACAAACCAAAACCGGTAAAGGATCTTAACTTGTGACAGGTTTAAGAAAGAAATAGACTGACATTAGATTCAGACAATAAACTTCTCTTTGGGGATTCGAAACAACGACCACTGAATTAACAGGCCGACGCTTTATCCACTCTTCCACAGAAGACATAAAAGGGAAAGACCCAGGAGGGTATTGTTAGAGCAGGTTTGTTCTCTTACGTGCAAAGAAAGAGCTAAGAATAGAGCATACGTATCACTTCTGATTCTAGAATTTGAAACCAGGTCGCCTAACCAAGCGGCAGGTCTATCACTAACCTAGTACTTTAGTACCATCCTTCTACTTTCGTTTTCCTCGGGTCTGGACAAGGAGACTGAAATTAGGTTGTCTAGCCAAGAAGTGAGTCTATCACTAATAGTACCGACCTTCTACTTTCGCTCTCTTCGGGTTTGGGTAAGGAGGAGAATTTGAATCAAATTGTCTAACCACGAGGCAGGTCTATCGCTAACCTAGTACTTTACTACCAAACTTCTACCTTCGTTTTCTTCAGGCCTGGGCTAGAAAAGTGCATTAATTTGCCCGTCTCATTGGTCTTCGCTCTCGCAAAGGCATATCCGTGTAGGACGATTCTGAATTCTTTTGAAAAGGCAGAGTAGATGGAGATTTAATAATGTGAGCATTACATGGACGAGATAGAACTTATAAAGGCATGAAGACAGTACGAGGGGAGGGGAAGGGGAGGGGAGTGCGTAAGTGTTACTAAGGTTAAGTTACTGAAGTATGAAAAGACTAAAAAAAAAAAAAGTGATCTAAGTATTTTCAAGGTCTAGCATTTGTGTTTCTTGGGACGGGAACTTAGGTTAAATGAAGCAGCCAAATGAAACTAAAATGCTTCAAAAAAAAAAACTTTATTCGTCATTATTAAATACAGAGACATGAATTTTCCACTTACATAAACCTAACTGTGTGCCTGTATACTACAGTTCCAAACGTATTCCCTAATTAAGAAGCGGTGCAAAAGCTATTTTTGTTTTGCTTTAAAAGAAATGCAGTGTACTTCCTAATCCTCTTAAATAACTCGTATAATTATATAAAGACTTACTTATGTCTGAGTGGTAGCGTGGATAAGTTAACATTTAGATCGAAGGCTTCAACAAATTCATAAAGAGCAATTTTTTAAACAACTTGCTAAACGTCAGCGACCATATTAAATGTCAGGGAAAGGTGCTTTTCACACCAGCATAAATACCCCCTGGCTGCGAGTGGTGACTGTTTAAGGAACAGAAATGAAAATGAAAGTCAAACAAATAGGCCTATGCTCAGTTATTTAAAGAGGTATTTCAGGAAGATGCTCTCCCCAAGCATGGTGGATAATAACATGTGTAAATAATCAAGAATTATGATATGAGAGAGAGAGAGAGAGAGAGAGAGAATTACAAAAACAAAAGAGTAACAAGAAGTGTTATATATCATGATGGGTGTTAAATTCTCTAACCGGAAAAAGTTTTATAATAAAGAGAGAGAGAGAAGAGAGAGAGAGAGAGAGAGAGAGAGAGAGAGAGAGAGAGAGAGAGAGAGAGAAGAAATGTTAGATATCATTATGGGTGTTAGGATTCTCTAACAGAAAAAGTTTTAATAATGAGAGAGAGAGAGAGAGAGAGAGAGAGAGAGAGAGAGAGTAACAAGAAGTGTTATATATCATGACGGGTGTTAAGATTCTCTAATCGGAAAAAAGTTTTTAAAGAGAGAGAGAGAGAGAGAGAGAGAGAGAGAGAGAGAGAGAGAGAAATGTTATATATCAAGATGTGTTTTACGATTCTCTAACAGAAAAAAAGTTTTTATAATGAGAGAGAGAGAGAATGTTATGTATCAAGATGGATATTAATAGTATTTAACCTAAAAAAATGTTTTTACAATGAGAGAGAGAGAGAGAGAGAGAGAGAGAGAGAGAGAGAGAGAGAGAGAGAGAGAGAGATCCAACGACCTAATGAAATGAGCAACCACGAGTCCACTTGCCACTGTAATTTCCAACAACATCACGCAGAAGAAGAAAATGGGTCTAAGGTTCAGTCAGAGCTTACAACAAAAGTTTAAAGTTTAAAAGGTGAAACATGACACAAAAGCAAAACCGTTCACTGACCCGGAGCAGCGCCCTACAAACAAGGAAGGGCATTTCCTAGTAGCCTTCAGTAATGCTGTAGGACTTATTTCGTGTGTACAGGGCAGGAGTAAATCCCCATATCAACAACGGTGAGAGGGATCGAGCCTCCTAGACCTACAGAGGCTTGGAAGACTCCAGCCTCCCTAAGGTCGGGAGGAATACGACGTCCTGATCTCTAGAAGAGCTTTTGAATGTGACCGTGATATTTTTTTATTTTGTATCTTTTAAAATCCCTCGTCATATCAGTGACTGACCTTGAAATCTAATTGTACGCAGTGACTCTCTATCTCAGCAAGGTTTTCCATACACATATATACATGTGCACATGTATGTGGGGTGTGGTAGTAGTAGTAGTAGTAGTGGTAACGTTAACACAGAGGCAACGGACTCTCTCTCCCCATAAGGAAAATGACAGCGTACAATGTGACTACGGTCTCTCTTGCGCACACACACACATACACATGCACGCACACACACACAACTATCTTTTGCTTTTTAAAAAAGGAAACATTCACTTAAGTCATGTTTGGACGGGTCTCTTATTATCGGAAGACAGGATCAGTAGCCTACCCTTTCCAGATGAGTTTTCTATTCCCCACAAACCAACCCAACACATAATGTGAGACAAAATATATCTACAAAATAAATCAGACCACTGAGCTGATTGAGGGCTGGCCCGAAGGATTTGTTTCTGCTTATATTTTTGTTTTTATATTTTGTCATCTAAAGTAAAATTTTTCAAAAACTGCTTTCTATCTGGCTCGGAAAAGTTAAATATGAATAAAACGAAGAAGAGATTGCTGGGACGTTACAAGAAGGGCGACAAACCCTCTTTCATTATTCACGATACAGTCTGGGCCTCTCTCGACATATTGTCTAAATAATGCTCACTGTTCTTTTTTTGTGTCTTATTTTGACCCCTTGCGGCTCACACCAGACGACCAAGGTCTCTTACCGAGTTCAGTGTAAGAACCTTTCTCTTTCTTACACAGGGACCGTTAGCTTTATCTGTTAAAAGCTAAAATTTGGAGCGATGGCTTCAAACGATTTGCGAGCAAATTTTTTTTTCTTTGTCATTGACAGCGAGTTTAACTGTACGGTAAAGTCTTTCAATCGAATACAAAATATAGTCGTTAGCCTTTTAACGAGGAAAGGCTGCCCTCCGAAAGTTTAATTATAGAACAGAGTGTAGTATTTAGGCCAAAGGCCAAGCACTGGGACTTATGAAGTCATTCAGCGCTGAGAGGGAAATTTAGAGTAAAAGTTTTGGAAAGTGTAACAGGAGGAAAACCTCGCAGTTGCACTCTACGAAACAATTGCTAGGAGAGGGTGGGAAGTAAGACGGAAGAAAGAAAATACGAATGGAGGTACAGTAAAAGGAATACAAGTGATTACAGCTAGAGGCCGAAGGGACGCTGCAAAGAACCTTAAGTAATGACTACAGGGCGCCGAATGAGGTGCACTGACAGCACTACATCCCCTACCGAGTCCAAGGTTTGTTACCAGGTTGTGTAAGAATATTATTTTTTTTTTCACCACGCAAGTACATTTAGCTTTATCTGCGTAAAGTGAGTTCATATGTTTGCTGCACAAAATATACCACAAGGACAAACATCCTCTGTTTTTGCTCTCAACACTAGGCAGGCCGCTGCTGCAAACACTGTATCGTTCCCTATCATAAGGTTTAAAACTGTTCAGTTTGCTAAGAGTTTTATCTTGGCTACAACTAAAATGTGGAATAATTGGCCTTGTGCAGTTGTGGAATCTTCTGCTCTTCAACTACTTGAAAGAGGAGCAATTTCATGCCTGCTTGCTACTGACGTTTGAATTTCTCGGTTTTATTTCCTATTCCCTCATATTTATTTGTTTATCACCTTTTCCTAGAACCTCTCTCTCTTTGCAGCTTGATTTTCTTTTGAAGCCTCTTCGGTTTATAGTCTGTACATTCAGTCCAAAAGTGTTTTCAGTTGAAGATTTAAAGAGAGAAAGAAAGAAAAAACCATAACACAAACGCTGAAACTTAGAGCGATGGCTTCAAATGATTTCTTGCCAGCATATATATATATATATATATATATATATATATATATATATATATATATATATATATATATGTATATGTGTGTGTGTGTATATATATATATATATATATATATATATATATATATATATATATATATTTATTTTTTTGTCATTGGCAGTGAGTCTACCTGTAAGGCAGTCTTGCAGTGGAATACAGAATATATTGTTAGCATTTTAACGAGAGAAGGTGGCCCTCCGAAAGTTTACTTATAGAATAGAATATAGGATTTAGGCCAAAGGCCAAAAGCTGGGACCTATGAGGTCATTTAGCGTTAAAAGGGAAATTGACATTAAGGAGGTCTGAAAAATGTACAAGGAGGAAAACCTCGCAGTTGCACTATGGAACAACTGTTACAGAGAGTGGAAATTCAATGGAAGGAAGGGAATATGAATGGAGGTACAGTAAATGGAATAAAAGGGTTTGCAACTAGGGACCGAAGGGACGCTGCAAAGACCCCTAAGTAATGCCCACAACACACCACCTCAGGTGCACTGACGGAACTATCCCCCTCGGGAAAAGTTTACTTTTACTACATGAGGCCATTTTCAATTTCTGTCTTCTTATACGAGATAGCATTGGCCATTCTACAGCATTGCAAGTTTCTTAAACCCTGAGACATTCTTTGAGTTTGCCTCAAGATCTAAACGCCTCATTATTTCTTGATTTTTTTCAGTACCTTGCATTTATTATCTTTTTCTTTACGATTTGGGAGGAATAAGTAATTGCAAAGCCTTCATTTTAAAGAAAGGCAAGAGAACTTAAGTCAAAAGTATCCTTCACGGAAGCGTTGAAAAGGGATAGAATACATACGTAGCAGAGAGAGAGAGAGAGAGAGAGAGAGAGAGAGAGAGAGAGAGAGAGAGGCAGGGGGGATGTTAGCAACGTTATTAGGAATAGTAACCAAGACAATAAGGAGAGTACTGGACCGATTAAAACAGATATTTATCATCATTAACATTACTAACAATGACCTCATTTCCTACTCGAAAAAAAGTAGTATATTTTTCCCACGAGAGGGGAATGTCATTGATACCTATGACCGTTTAATAAAATCTTTTGCTGAATAATTGCTCCTTTAGTTAACGAATCCTGTTAAGTCTAAAAAGAGTTGTGGTTGATGCGGCTGTTGATAAATCTGGCTTTATGCCATCATGGTCTCTTTAGACTACAAACCATATGAAACAAAAACGGAGCAGAAGTTACGAAGGATATGAAAGATGAGGATTTTCCGAGAGAGAGAGAGAGAGAGAGAGAGAGAGAGAGAGAGAGAGAGAGAGAGAGAAATATGGGGAGGGGAGGGGATTCCATATTCACCCTAGACCGATGAGACATATAACCGGAAGACATCTGATTGATTCTGCTAATTCCATTCCCCCTGAGAGACTTAGACAGGAAGTGAAGCCGGGGGTAAAGACGCCCTATCAAATTCCCTCCCTTCTCCACTCCTACCCCTTCCAACATCCCCACCCACCAAACACCAAAAAAAAAAAAAAAAAAAAAAAATACGTCGCAGAAATCAATCCATAAGCCTTAGATGGTGCCACGGGAGGCCTGGATCTCTTGATGCTTCGCTATCCACAGATCCTTAATGGTTTCCCCCTGCGGGGATCTATCTTGGACTTCCTCCTCCGAAGGGAATGGGTGACGTGAGGAGGGCAAGCATAATAGGCGAAGACCCTTCAGCCTCTAGGATGACAAGGTAGGAAGGATGAAGAGTATGATGAATCTACGCTGGTTATTAAAGCCATGCAGAGTTCGTCTGGTTTGGTAATGAATAAAAAAGAATATTTCATTATATATATATATATATATATATATATATATATATATATATATATATATATATACATATACATATGTATATACATATATATATATATATATATATATATATATATATATATATATATATATATATATATATATATATATATATATATATATATATATATATTATACAGTATATAATACAAGTTGGCTTGGATGGTGCACAGATTGTGAAAGGCGTCAGTGGTTCATGGGACAACCTTTCCTAAATCCTGATCAGTTTCAACGAGGACGAAGTTATCGTCAAAATGCCGGTCAAAGATAACAGTTTTATGGTACGATACCTATAAAAAAAAATCCTCAGCCTGAAGCCATAATACAAGAATAACACAACTAAAAGCTGCCTCTTTTGACAAACAGTATGAATAACTACAATTGTTATTTATTTCGAATCAACTAGAAAAGGTTTATGAAAATGTTCATAAACCTCTAAACAACAGCATGAAACATCACTCAACCCACATTAACATGGAAGAAGAAGAAGAAGAAGAAGAAGAAGAAGAAGAAGAAGAAGAAGAATGAAGCTAGTAACTGGGTCATTTAGCTTCAGGTTTGTATACCCTGGCTTTTGTTACTTACTACGACACCTTATGATCAAATATTCTTCTCTCAGAAAAAGAACATTAGTGCAGCACAGTTCACAAGGTTTTAAGTATCCATAAAGTGTACTGGAAGAGAGAGAGAGAGAGAGAGAGAGAGAGAGAGAGAGAGAGAGAAGAGAGAGAGATACTTTTCCACACACACACGACCTAAAAACTTTATTTCACTTCAGTCCTCGGGTCTAGCCTACCTCTTCAAATAGAGACACATAAAAACAGTATTAGAGTCTTTCAGCTTTAAGATAATCAAATAGAGTGTATAATTATTCCCTAGACAAGATCCGTTAATGACCTGTGTGACCCGGCTTTTGCCATACCCTCGCCATCACTGTCCATCGATAAGACACTTCCCGTGTCATCCCCCCCTGGGTGAGGGTATTCTTCCAGATAGGAAGTATCTCTACGCTAATGGAACTGGTTTCAATAAATTAATGAATATTGTGCCTCATATTTAATAATTATATTGTTAGCATTATAGATTTACGTGTAATTTACGCACAGAAAATAAAATTAGAATAGAAGCGAATATAGAATCTAGGCCAAAGGCCAAGTGTTGGGACTTATGAGATCAGTCAGCGCTGAAACGGAAATTGACAGAAGGTTTTAAAGATGAAACAGGAGGACAACCTTGCGGTTGCACTATGAATCAATCCTTAGGAGAGGGTGGAAAGTAAGATGGAAGAAAGGGAATATGAAAGGAGGTACAGTACAAGGAACGAACGGGTTTGCAGCTAGGGGCCGAATTAAGGGACGCTGCAAAGAACCTTAAGTAATGCCTACAGCGCACCGCGTGAGGTGCACTGATGGCACTACCTCCCTACGGGGTAAGGTGAGGCTTGTATCACGTGACCAGGGAGCCCATAATGAGTGCAACATTAGGGAGAAAGGCTTGAGATTAATCATTTCGTTAATTATTCGTCGAAAAACTCCCAGTTGGCTGTCACACCCTACATATATTGGAATGCCTTACGTCAAAATTCCGCGTCCATGAATAATTCTGCGACGCGTATTCTGCGGAATTTTTCAACACAGAGACCGTTTATTAGTCTAATATCCCCCACCCTTTCATTATCATGTATGTTTTTGCCGTGAATTGTCACAAAGTTTGGCAGACTGTGTGATAATTGCGTTCAACATTGCGTTATTTATCACGCGCGATTTCACGAGCGCTGAATGTTACCGTATTACCACGGAGGAGAGTAGACCTGTTGCATTCAAAGGAAATATACATACGTTATACATCTGCACTATTGCCACGACCAGGTTTTATTGTGCCCTGGCAACCTACCGTTTAGAAATCGGACGCCCTGTTGACCCGTAAGTTGTCCTTGGCGATAGTACAGCAAATACAAGATAAAACATTCTACTTAAAAATCTTTAGTATCTTCCAGTTGTATTCCTATTCTTATTCAAGGACATTACTATTAAAGTTGAATTTTAGAAATAAAATTAAACTGGAAAAAAAAAAAAAGAGATAAATGACACAAATTCCATTTATCAGAGGTTCGTACAATTATTCCCTGGATTATCATCTTGCAAATTCCATTCTCTTTTATTCCAAATTCGTGGGCCTTTCTCTCTCTCTCTCTCTCTCTCTCTCTCTCTCTCTCTCTCTCTCTCTCTCTCTCTTTCTTTCCGCTCCTCCAGAGCCCCCTATTAAATTTCCTCATTTCAAAATTCACTTTTTCCTTCCTTACTTTATTTACTTCTGACCTTTCGACCGATAACCAAATAGCACCTTCTTCCCTTGTTTAGTATTTGTTTTATTTACTTTTTTTTTTTTTTTTGTGAAAGACCATTCTAACCGGAGGAATTTCGAGAGAATGCGTTGATGTCTTTGTACCATAAGATAAAGAAAAGGAGCGTCCTCCTCATTCCCGTACAATGTCATCGGCTAATCTTTATAATGGCAATGTTTTCGTCATTCCTTTGTTTCCTCCCACCTCAGTAACTCTTTTGGAATAGTATGTTTCGCGTTGATTCCTAAGCAATAAACCGTCGTAGTATGTCCTGGACACCATTTGTTTGGAGCGAAGATTGCGTTTTATTAAATGATGAAAATTATCAGGTAATCTTATATGCTACTCAGGAATGGCTATTACGACTATCACTGCTTTTAACGCACCAACAATAGACGATTTTACCGGAACTTTCAGGAAATCAGCTACTAGGCCTACTAATGCCATTACCCAAGTTATTAAAAAAACTTACTTTAGTCCAGTTTCTACTTCCACCTCTCCGGTGTGTGTGTGTGTGTGTGTGTGTGTGTGTGTGTGTGTGTGTGTGTGTGTGTGTGTGTGTGTGTGTGTGCGCGAGCAACAACCAGTCAAGTCAAGGAAACAGGCTTAACTAACTTTAACAGACCTCAGATTTTGTTTAGCTACAGCATACAAAGCAACATTTCTTGTGGTGGTAACCAATATTACTTGGACAATATCCATCTTCTTCTTCTTTTTTCTTTTAACGTGCTTTTATTCCCATTTTTCAAAGGTATTTGCATCAAAGGTATTTTCTTTCACCTCAGAAATATTCAAACGATCATCCACCCTGTTCCGCATCTTCATGTCGGTGGCGAAAATAATGAGAAATGAAAATTTCCCCAGGACTGAAAAACGAGTTAATAAAAGTAACACAAAATATACAAGTTACTCACGAAAATATTCTGCTAAAAGAAAATGGGCAGCAATTCCCGAACGGCAACTTAGAAAATATTATTATACGTATAAATCAAAAGCCACGCCACTTTAAATATTTCAATTAAAATACAACTAAATAGACAGAATTCCGTTAATTTTATAAAGTACTCCTTTCCGAAAGCTTGTTATATCTTTAAATCAGTCCAATATGATCGATTATCTGATATCCTCTCAATCTGCAGAATCAATAATTGTTATTGTATTGTTATCGGTGTTGGTTTTACAGCATTCTGTCTTTCCAGAGGCCGATGGGACGGACAACCCAGTGTCCTCATCGTGCCCTGGCCAGAAGAAGCAAGGAGGGGAAGAAAGACGGGAAAATACCGTGGAAAATGGCGATGAAAGTACGATTATTTTGCTTACCAAAAAGATGTAGGGATAAATAGGCCTAGACCTAACTGAGTTCAGATCTGTATGGAGTCAAGGAAACAACAATTCATATAAATTTACTCAGGATTACTCGTGAATCCTGGAAATGGCTTTTAATTCTTCAGGTAATCAGCATTCTGAGTCTATTGCAATGGGGATTGATAAGAGGGATTTCCTTTCCCTTCACAGTATCTGTTTTCAAATGTTCCTATTATATACGTTTGTGGTAATGGTTCCTTTGTATTGAGGGCTTCTTTTAATGACTGGAGTTAGCGTTACCCTTATACACACACATATACATATGATATATATATATATATATATATATATATATATATATATATATATATATATATATATATATATATATATAGAGAGAGAGAGAGAGAGAGAGAGAGAGAGAGAGAGAAATATATTTATATATCATATGGAATATATATGTATATCACATATATATGCGTATGAATTTTGTATTTATGCGCGTGTATGTATGAGCAGGTCTCGTGGTGTGACTGGTAGCATTCTCGTTTACAAAGCTAGAAGACCCAGGTTCAAATCTGGGGAAGGAAGGTCTGACAGATATAGTGTTGAAAACCATCGTGCTTCCGTCGGCCTAAGTAGTTAATAGGAAAATGATTGCTAAACAGTCACACGTTCTGAAAGAAATCTTGTATTGCGTTTACCTTTATAATCGAATGTTCATAATTATTAGCCTAAATAAATATACTTCATTGCAATAAATACAGTTACTCTAAGTACCAGACAACGCACAACTATTTTCAATTTTTGTTAAATAATGCACGAGGTATAATTACGTATCTCGGCAAACATTACACTGAATTACGTAATAACGCACTTTACTCTATTGTAACTCAAATAAAACAAACGAAAAATATACATCATGACTGTAATACATCTTCCATATTTTATCCTTTTGACTGAAACTTGATGAGAACTCTCTCTCTCTCTCTCTCTCTCTCTCTCTCTCTCTCTCTCTCTCTCGTCAAATTTCACGCTGGTTTTATTCTGACGCTCATCCATTAATTAGATCGATGTAAATGTATTATTAACTTTTACACCGAGTTCGTTATTTTGTTCCGTTCCTTGCACTTCCATTGTAAGGCCCCTTCCCCTCTCTCTCTCTCTCTCTCTCTCTCTCTCTCTCTCTCTCTCTCTCTCTCTCTCTCTCTCTGTTTTTAATAAGTGAACACTAATTAAGACATTTTTCTGCATGCTTTTCGACCTCTTCGTAAAACTGGGAGCTCTTTTGTGACTCAGATTCAATACTCTCCGAGGGAAAATAGAAAATGAAGTTGCTGGAAAAAAAAGTAACAGAAAACGGGAACTTACATTCGTTATAGGGTCATTTTCGTTAACTTAAAACCCCACAGTTTTTAAGGAATGTTGTATACATACATGTGCTATATTAAGAGGCATTACATCGTTTCCTGAATATTTTTTTTTTTACTTTTACAGAAAAAAACAGATGCACATAAACATCTGTAACTCACACACAAACATACACATAATATATATTTTTTATATATATATATATATAAATATATATATATATATATACATGCACATGTGTGTGTGTGTGTGTGTGTGTGTATGCTTGCGCTTGCACACACAGGCTCGTAGTAAGGGAAGCTCACAGGAAAGCCTTATGCCCTTTTCTACCTCAAGGATATTAGGTAAAAAACGAAAAAACAGAATGGCTTAAACCTAAAAGATAAAACAAAAGCGTCTAATAAAAATTAAAAAAATAAACAAAACAGAAATTAAGACTTAAGGAAAACGAAAACGTGAAAAGAATTCCTAAGCTTGGCAGCAGACGAAAAATCATAACTAACAATATTATAAATACATGGTCACTGAAGTATCTAAAAGATTTAGTAAGATGAAAGATACTAAGGACCAATGCTCTTCATCTTGACTGACAACTTTAAATACTAGGTTAGCCGTTTTATCCCAAAACGGTGAGTCTCTCTCTCTCTCTCTCTCTCTATGAGAGATCATAATAAACCAGAGAATACCGAGAATCAGCAGATTCCTCCTATTTGGGCGTCCAATTAAGACTGAGTATCTCGATCCATATTTCTGATATTCTCTGATCAATCCTTGGTTTCACTGAAAATGAGGTACACGGGTTCTAGCAAGATCTACAGATTAGATCTTGAGTTGTAGGCTCCGAATTTCCTAAGACGTTATCGGAAGGCTATTCAGGTGACATCAGACTGTCTCACCATAAACAGAAAGCCTTCATATTGTAATGGCTCCTTGAAAACATACACTGCATTAGCGTTGGCATAATGAACCGCTGGCGGGTAGGACCCATTTTCTACCGAATCATGTCTCCCTTTCATTAATGAGCGACTCACTCTCTCTCTTCCCTGAATTCGTACCATCTTCATCCTTATTCAAAATAACAAAAGTAAAGTAAAACAAGAAATGAAAACCTAACTAAATTTTGGTGAGTTTTCACGATGCAGAGTCGTAATATGTAGGCCTAGTATTTATAGTACTACACATTTTCACCCTCAAATTAAAAAAATTTAACTTAATTTTTTAAAAGTTGACTTTCATATTAAAAAAAATTTACCTTCTTTTAAAAAAGCTGACTCTATAAAAAAAAAACTGAACATCATATTAAAAATGTTGAGTTTCATATCAAAGAAATTGAACTTCGAATTAAAAGAAATTGACTTTCATATTAAAAAAAAAAGTCGACTTGCAAATTAAAAAAGTTGATTCAAATTAAAAATATTGACCCTCAATTTTAAAAACCTGATTTCAAATCTTAAAAAATAGCCCTAAATTTGAAAGAAATGAAATGAAATTAAAAATATGTAATATCATCCGAATGTTTGTAACGAGAATTTAAAAATTCTCGAACCTCGAGAATTGCAAATTATCGATTCCAGAGAATTTCAGATTTCTCAAATCTCGAGAATTACAAATTCCCGATTCTTGAGAACCTCAAATTATCGAGAATGTCAAACTTCTCGATTCTCGAGAATGTCAAATTTCTCGAATCTCAAGACTTGCAAAGTCTCGATTCCCGAGAACTGCAAACTCTTGAGAATTCAAAATTCGCGAATCTTGAGAATTTCAAATTCTCGAATCTCTAAAATTTCAAATTCTCGAATCTCGAGAATCAAGAAGTTGCAATTCACGAGATCAAGAATATGCAATTCTCGGGAATCGAGAATTTGACATTCCCGAGATTCGAGAATTTCCAAATTCCCAAGAATCGAGAATCTGCCATTCTCGACTTCGAGAATTTGCAATTCTCAAGATTCGAGAATTTTGATATTCTCGAGAACCGAGAATTTTCAGTTCTCGAGATTCGAGAATCAAGAATTTTCAATTCCCTATAATCAAGAATATGCAATTCTCGGGTATCGAGAATTTGTCATTCTCGAGATTCGAGAATTTGTCATTCTCGATATTCGAGAATTTTGAAATTCTCGAGATTCGATAATTTGAAATTCTCAAGAATCGAGATTTACTATTATCGAGAATTGAGAATTTTGAATTCTCGAGGATCAAGATTTTCAATTCTCGAGAATCCAAATTTGAAATTCTCGGGAATCAGGAATTTTCAGTTCTCGGGAATCGAGAATTTGTCATTCTCGAGATTCGAAATTTTGAAATTCTCGAAATTCTCAAGATTCGAGAATTTGAAATTCTCAAATTTTCAGTTCTCGAGATTCGAGAATTTTGAAATTATCGAGAATAAAGAATTTGTAATTCTCTGGAATCGAGAATTTGCAATTCTCGAAAATCAAGAATTTGCACTTCTCGAGATTCGAGAAATTTGACATTCTCGAGAATCGATAATTTGAAATTCTCTAGAATCGAGAACTGGAAATTTTCGAGAATCAATAATTTGAAATTCTCGAGAATTTGTAATTCTCGAGATTTGAGAATTTTGAAATTCTGTGAAATCGAGAATTTTTAATTGTCGAGATCTGAGAGTTTTGAAATTCTCTGGAGTCGAGAATTGGCAGTTCTCGAAATTCAAGAATTTTGAAATTCTCGCTACAAACTTTCAGATATTACATTTTTTCAATTTGAATTTCCTTTGTTTTAAATTTAAAGTCAATTTTTTTTTTTTTGAAATCCAGCTTTTTTTAGATTGAGGGTCAACATTTTTAATCTGAACTTCAACTTCTTTAATTAGCAAGTCAACTTTTTTAATATCAAAGTTAACTTTTTATTTGAAATTTAATTTTTTAAATATGAAATTGAACTTTTTTAAAATGTCCATTTTTTTATTTGAGGGTGAAAAGGTGTAGTCGTAGCAACATTTATACATTTTCATAAGAGCCACAAGGATCAATGTCTTCACTGGAAAGCTGCCTCACGAATATTATATATCTATATTTACTGCGTTCTTATTCATCAAAAATAGGCTATATAAAGAAGAATCAAGACGCATACCCACATAGTTTAACAGCATAGCATTTTGAAGTTATTCCTATTTACCTTTTTCAGGAAAAAGAAATCCTAGCTTCCAGGTAGGACTAAGAGTTGAGGCTGGTATCCTTAATACGAAATGGAGTAGCTTTTCGTCGGAGACTAAAGGCTACTCCATTTCACATCTTATCAACAGGCTGCTTTCTCTGCATATTATAGATCGTCTTCAAAACCAAAAAGAAAATCACTTGATGGCGCAAGGATAATTGACGATATATTTAAAGAGGCGTAGCACTCAAGACGGAGATGACAATTCTACGTTTCAGCAACACTGTTGGATACTACGATCGTAGAAATTGCTACTTTTGTAACTATCCCGTTTCTGGGAAACACTGTCATCCCTACCTTATACTCGCATCCACTGATATCCCCAGACAGTTCTATTATTATACATACACACACACACACAATATATATATATATATATATATATATATATATATATATATATATATATATATATATATACACAGTATAAATACGTAAAGAGGAACCCCGCCTATTCGCAGTTCCAGATTTGCAGGTTCACCTATTTGGATTTCTCTGTGGAATGTATGTACAGTACACATTATTCACGGAAAATTTACCTATTTGCTGTATCATTCATAGAGAAATATTCACAAATTACTGTATTTTCCTATAATTTTCGTGACTAAATGCACTTTTTGTGATAAAACTATTAAAATATTCAGAATATATAATATATATATATATATATATATATATATATATATATATATATATATATATATATATATATATATATATATATATATATATACATATATATATATATATATATATATATATATATATATATATATATATATATATATATATATATATATATATAGATATATATATATATATATATATATATATATATATATATATATATATATATATATATATATATATATGGAAAGGTTCGGAATCCTCCGGGATTCCCATGCAATGTGCATTCAAACACACAAACAAGACAGTTTTAGTATTCTATAGATACTTAACACAAAAGTTCACTTAGCTATCAAACAACAATGCTTGATGTCCCAGAAATGGTGGTAACATTAACCATCCCACACACTCAGTTGTCATCTCATCCGTACCTCATTTCTACTTTTCTCAACTCTGACTCACTTAATTCCTACAATATGCCAGAAATGAACATGTTTATTCTCATCATCAAGGAAATTAAGTGTTAGAATACACTTGTTTCTTGTTTAGACAAAGTTAGCTTAACTTTATTCTTTGATAAGTTTGTCTAAAAACAATCTTAGCAACCTGGCTGTTTACAATTTGTCCAAATTCTCTCATTAACTGCCAACAACATAAGGCGACAAATCGACTTTTAAAATACTGATTTGTAAATTATATTACTACTCGCTGACCACACCAGCACTGCCCTGGAAAACTCATAATAACAACTGATAAACTCTCTCTCTCTCCAACTCTCTCTCATTCTTTCCCTCTTCTCCTCCCAACACCACTCAACTCTCTCTCTCTCACTTCCTCTCCCTTTCATGTTAAGATAGTTGCTTCAGTTACATTGCCCAGCATTTTTGACATTTTATATTTCATCCCTTCTCGCCCCCCATTCCTATCAGTGCGGAACTTGGATTTACAGGGCAACCGGAGTTTCACTATTCACCTCAACAACCTCAAAAACTATGGATTAGACACTAATATCTGTCATTTTTAACACTTTATTTTTCACCTCTTCTTACCCCTTGCCTATTGGGGCTGAACTTGGACTTAACGGGTATTGGGAGTGTCACTACTCATCTCAGTGACCTCAAAAACTATTTATGAGACACTAATATCTGTCGTTTTCAGTTATTTTTACATGTCAACCCCTTCCCACCCCCTCTCAGCCACCCCTCGTATCGGGACTTAAAGGTCATTGGGAGTGTCACCATTCATCTCCACGACCTCGGAAACTGTCGTTTTTGGTTATTTTTACATGCCACCCCCACCCCCTTTGGTGCCTGTGATGTCTTACCCCCACAGCATTCTTTCCCAGACAGTAAGTCATATGTATACATAGTCTGGCTGAAATTGCTCAATGCGTTTCAGTTGTGCTGGAACATACTCGTACATACACACACACACACACACATCCACACATCCTTTTTATATATGATAATCTACAGAAATCATAGCAAACTGCATGAACACTGCAGCCTACATCAGCTAGACTCAAACTATGCTTCACTGTATGTCATTATTATATGTAATAAAACCATGTCACCTTCACTCAAATTACAATTAACACGTCACAATCAACTTTTGAATTTTGCTACATTTCTGTGGCACAAACACCATTAAGAATTAGTATAACAAACAACAGGTACAGAGGGAGAATGAATCATTGAATGTGTAAAGATATACTTGAATCCTATTTACATGAATTCATAAATGCCATTTATTAAAAATAAATATACAAATATATATAGGCTATGCATACATACATACATATTTATATATATATATATGTATGTATGTATGTATGTATACATTATATATGTATATATATATAATATATATATATCTATAATACATATATTGTGTATATATATATATATATATATATATATATATATATATATATATATATATATATATATATATATATATATATATATATATATATATATGACAGATGTCACACCTTAGGATTTACTTTCAACAAGTATCCTCTAACAGAACCATCTACAATGAACAAATAACTGTTATACAGTACAATTTTTATTTGAAAATCAGCTGAACTGTGAACAGGTTGATATAAAAATAAAGTAAAATTAAAATGAGCTGTCAAATTGCATTATTGCAAATGCAGATAATTTTCAAAATAATTTGATATTGGTTTAAAAAGTTCAGTTAAAACTTGTAAAAGATATATATAGAAAAAGTGGCAAAACCTAAGTATAAATTAGGACGAAGAATAGACTTTTTAAATGTACTCTGCTAGAACAGATACAATGAAAAATGACAAATTTAGTAATGTATACGAAAAAACAATAACTCCAACAGAGAGACAAATGAATTTTTGCTATGCTATGAGTTGACATAAGCAGGTTAAGGTAGGTTAAGGGGTGAAATTCCTTTAGTTTTAACAGGACAGGACTAGATGCCTACAGTTAAGATAAATCTAAGCATTTCTTCAAAATCCTTAACTTGTTTCTTAATGTAGATCATGGACGGGGGCAGGGAGGGCAAAGCCTCCCCTCCCCTCAGGTTAGTTGGGACCTGGCATCCTAGTTTATGTTAAGATGCGTCCTACTCCATAAATTATGGCCCTCCTGGGCAGGTTAGGTTAGGAGTCTAGGGGCAGCAAAGCCCCCAACCTAAGTTAGGCTGTGTTACGGAAGGTAGGTTAGACTTTATCCATGTAACTGCCTTAGCTGCTCATGACCCATTTGTTTTCACATCCGTTTTTCTTGCGATTTTGACCATTCCTGTTTTTGGTTTTCCCAAACTGAAATACCCCAGTTTCTTACTGTGATCCCCCAAAATCATTGGATAAAAGGGTAAGGGGGCATATATATATATAAAAAAAGAGATTTGCACCATCAATAAAAGTAAAAAGCAAATACAAACGATGAAAATATACTTTGATCATGTCTATAAAATGAAACGTTACCCTACCGGTAGGCTATATCCTAAGCAGTTATTCCCAACGTCACGTTCTAAATCACTAAACTGCATATTTCAGATGATAGGCTGTGCTTTTACACTTTCATTTAGCCTGATTGCGCTGGTTAATATAAGTATACCTCATGCCATGAATATGAAAAACAAAACTAAAAGTCATACTTAAGGGCTTCATGTATAGCGAACACACGGTGGCCATAGACCTGGAGCTTAGTAGGCGCCTAGGCCTACATTTGGCATTACTTTCGAAATGAGGACACCCAGTTATATAATCAGATTAATATTCGTAATATGATAATATTTTACCTAAGACCATATAACACTAATAACAACGACTACAATTGAAAATATACACTGAAATTAATAACTCACTGCTTGGTGCTTCGGTCCTTGAGCTCAGATGAAACTTGGTTTAGATAACTTGTACGAAAGGCACAATGGTTTTAACTGTCAGGTTCCATATTTTCTTTGTAACAGTTAATGTTTCGTTTTCGGCGGCATTTTTAAAATATTGCCATACATTTTAACGGAGAAACCCGTCCATACAAAAATCTGCAAGCACTTACCGTCACTAGCGATCAGAAACTGTCGGCGAACGAAACGACCATGACCCTTGGGAATGGTGACCTCTGGGCATCTAGCAAAATGAAAGTCAACGTTCTTCGGTATGTTTCTGCCCAAAACGAAAAGTTCCATATCTCTATTTGTTCAATATCAATACTACATAAGCTTATTATATACTTGCTGCCATTATAGTGTCACAAGAAGCCAGGCCTGCCTCATAATACATTTAAAGGCACTAGATTATCTGCGCGATCATGGTTATCAACTTCTTTCTAAGAGCAGACGGTGTAAATTGTACTATAATTTTTTTTCATTGGGCGAATATAAAGGAATATACGAATCTGTTGATGGGAAACTATTGACCAAACTATCAAGGATAGATCACCTTGGTTCAATGGTAAGAATCTAAAACTAAAGATGGGGAAAAAAAGACGCAAAGATTAAAGCTGAAACCGTATGCGGAGAACGTAGAATGGTAAAGAACCATTACAAATACCTAATAAGAAGGAGGAAAGCCGAATATTATAATTATAATAAGAAAATCCGAGAGATAACAAGGGGTATGAATAAATTATATGAACTTCTTGGTGGTTTAATCGGTGATGGTGGGGGAAAAGGGCTCCCTGGTGGTCTTGGTGATCAAGGACTTCGGTGGCGTTGTACTAAAAAATAAAAACAACCGATGATGGTGAATATACAATAACATGACATGGGCAACACCATTCAGCATTATTTACTAAGGTTGGAAAGTGTGTGAAGGGATCTACGGTATAATTCAAAAGAATCAGCTTGCCAAATTTCCACAATAGCAATATTCACTTTTCGCAACACATGGTTACCGACTCACCTAGTTGAATTTCACAGTAGCTGCCGTAGACAATGTTTGACTTCCGCTAATAAATGTCAGCTTTTATTAGTTTTCTGTAAAAGAAAACTATTGAGCCGGCTTTGTCTGTCCGTCTACCCTCAAATCTTAAAAGCTACTGAGGGTAGAGGGGTGCAAACTGCAAATTGGTACGTTGATCATCTACCCTCCAGCATTATACTGAGACCATCAAAGATAGATCTATTTTCGACGGCTTTGATTATACCATGTACAGAAAACTCGATTGCGCCGAAGAAACTCTGGCGCATTTTTTTCTGTTTTACTTTCAAAATCGGAGCTCTTTTGCTGTATTTAATTCCGTCCATTACAATAAAAATGAGGATGTGCTAACTATGCGCAACTTTGCTTAGGGTGAAGACATTTCTGTCCTTCCTTCACGAGGCATTTTCTCCTCGAAATGGAATTCTCACGTTTTGCCGACTCTGCTTTATTATAACTAATTTCCAGTGGTTTTTCTCGTACCTAACATCGTTTAACTATTGTGGTCGTGCCAAACTGACAAGAATCTCGTGTATGCTCGATGGTAAAATTTCGGCAGCACTGTTGTTACATATGGCGACTGCACGGTTTTGTGGCGCCGCTTCTCTAGGAAAGTGAATTATCTATGAAAAGACATCAGCTGGTATTTCTGAAGAGTGTGTGACACGTGTTCTGTTTGCTGTCGTAAATTTATCGGTAATTCTTTCAGACACGAGAACTGAGTGTTTTTCCTTTGTGGTTATTTAGTTTCTTAATTGTGGATTGTGAAAACTGTTAAGAAACTTATGAAACAGTCTGATCCTGGTCAAAGCAAGGACATGACACACCGCTACGCCGACGTGAACACTGAACCTTCCATTTACCCAGGAAAGATGTCTGCTTTCTTATCGTTTTATTGACTTCCACAGTCAGAATTTTTGCCCCATGGGGTAT